>NW_010236049.1:0-15362 GCF_000690775.1 Eurypyga helias
GATCTTTAAGGTCCCTTCCAATGCACACCGTTCTATTATTTTATAGTTCTATGATTCTATGAGTTTGATAGGTCAGTAGTTCCCAGGGTCCTTCTTTCTACCCTCTTTAAAACGAGATGCAACTTCTCTTTTTTTCCATTCTCCAGGGACTTTGCCTGATTGTCACAGTTTTTCAAGTATCATGAAGAATGGCTTGGCAAGTACATCAGCCAATTCCCCAGGACGCTGCGGTGCATGTGCCATAGACTTGTTTACGTAAAACTGAGTGTCTAGAAGTTAGTTATCTAAGTAAGGAAAAGATGAACCCTATGCAATGCGTTCATGGCAACGGGTATTATGGCTATGTTAAAAAGGATCCCAAGAAAATGAGCTATAAACAGGTATTCCCATGAAAAAAAGCAACAGAAAATGCAATGGAGTTTGTGGTTGGGTTTTTTTGTTTGTTTGTTTTTGTTTTGTTTTTGTTTTTTTTTGGGGGGGGGGAGAAGTTAGGCCAATATTCACATGTCTTTTTCCATTAGCAAAAGGAATAGATGGTGGAGTTAGGTTTTTTATTCTTTTTTAATGCAGTTCTGAACATTCCTGTGCAGTTCTGTGTCTGTAATTGCAGAAAGAGCATCCCAAAGGCAATTTCCTTCCTCAGAATTCTGAATCCGCCTTTCTAGCCAGGCAAGTAACTGACAAATTATAGAAAGCAGATATGGATTAGATTTCAGGAAAGAATTCTAACAACAAAAACAGTGGAGGACTTCCACTGCAACGGTTGTACAAATCTATATGAATGAAGAGCGTGATGAAAATGGGGAAAGGTTTATCCCCTTAGTCTTTGAGGATAGATCTGACAAATATCTAGAATCAAAAATGTATAAGAGGTGGACTCTTATACATCAAAATCAAAAATGTATAAGACTGTGGCAGGAGAATAGACCAGGTGACTTTTCATGTCTCTTCTAACTCCTCTGTATTTACATAATGATCACTTTACTGAAGGTTTACTAGGGCTATTGATATTTGATCTAGAAAAGGCATAATTATTTGATTAATTGTAATTGTGAAACAATGTAAGTTGAAAAGAATCTCTGGAAGTTATCTTGTCCAAATTCCTGCTTCAGAGTTAGATTAGGTGGCTTAGGGCCTTGTCCAGATGAGTTTGAATATCTCCACACCTTCTCTGAGCAGTCTGTTCCAGTGCTAAACCTCTCTCCTGGGAAAAACATTTTTCTTTATATTTGGTTACCGAGGTAGTTGTGCAGCTGCAGATTGACACCACTGCCTTTGCTTTTATGTGAATACCTGGGAAAAGTCTGGCTCTGTCTCCTCTAGATTCCCCTTTTTGGTAGCTGAAGACTGTGATTAGATACCTCTGTAGACTTCTCTAGGCTAGGCAAGCCCATCTCTCTCTCCCCTCCTATGAAACTTGCAGGAGTGATAATAAGTGTCTTTGCTCCTGAGAACACTGTGACTATAAATAAAATCTCTTCAGCTTTCAGTCTGGGCAAGAGATAACTGGGTGCCTTTAATAGCTATCCTCAGTGACCTTGCCTTTTAACACCTTCCTTTGAATGCTTAAACAAGGAAAAAGAACAGTTTTTCGGGTGCATGGTACCAGGCATGAAAAGTAATTAAAAAGAGTACTGCAGGCAGAGGAGTAGAGCAATTAAAAGCTCTGTCAGCTGTTAACCCTCTGGGAATGCAAAAGACAATTGGAAGAATACTCCTGAAGGGAATTTCATAGAGTATTTGTCCTATATCTGCAAGCAACATGAGACAGTAGAATGGGAGGTAATCTGAAGGTTACCACCTTTAGCATTTTCCTTATTTTGTTCTGTGCGGCGTATTCAGCACTTTTCGATTCAAGAGAAGGCTGAATGCAGCACAGTAATTCAGAGGACTGGGAGGGTTCCTAAGGACTACGTAATGACAACACATGATCTCAAGGACTACATTGCTGATGAGGGGCAGGGGAGACAAATCTTGAAGAAGGTGACATGCTGAGTTTCTGATAAAAAAAAAAAAGGTTGCTAGCAGCAGTGTGGGAAAGTAGAGGCTCAGAGGACAACCACGAGCAAAGCAAGCTGGATCTGCTGTGCAAAGAAAGTATTAGTCCCAAGAGTTTGCTCTAACCTCTGGAGGTAACTAAGAATCCAAACCAGCCCAAACACAATGGAAAACAGAACTGCAAGAACAAAAATGTCCACCACTGTAAGTGAGTTAGAAGTGAGCTTATTGCTAATGAGTTTAAAATAAATGTTGTAACCACTGGTGTTGTTATAATGGATCTTCTAAGAACTGAAATACTGAAGAGGGAATCACCTGGGGAGAAGTTTGACTTTCCAGGAGTAAGAAAGCTCTCAGAAGGGTACATACTAGAGCAAGATGGGCTCAATTCTCCCATGATTTGGCATCTGAAATATTTTACCTGAAGAAGACAAAAAGCTGTCATGCAAAGAGGTGCTGGCTAGGCACTTTTCGTCATAGAACAGGCTGAAGAACCCTGAAACTTGATTCTTTGAGTGCTGTTGAAAACCACAAACTTTTATTGCAGAGACATAAAATGGTTAAGTACAATGTCAGGATTAAAACGTTGTTGTTTATCAGAAAAAATATTTTGACACCTGTGGGTATTTGTGTTTCTGTCCATTGGCAGACTGTCAGTTATGCATGAGATCAAGAAGGCACGTAGTCGATGCTGGCCAGGTGGTGCTGAGGGGTTTATTGTGTCATCTAAGGTGTTCTCACCATGTCAACAGGTATTACTTTTGGAGCTTGGGGGTGGCATTCTTGCTTAGCCTGGCTGCTCTGGGCTTGGCCAGGTTCTGGAAGAATCAATAAGGGGCTTCTCCTGGTCACTTGTCACCAGAGTGTGTCAGCTTTGCTCTGACACATCTCTGACTGACCCTTCCAAATAGGGTCAGTGGTATTGCCTACAATTTATTACTTCTGTAGCCCAAAACTTTTGTTCCTCCATTTAGACATTGCCTGTAAAGCAGATGTAGGTTTTGTATTTGTCTCAGTGCTGTCTTTGCCTTTTGATGGTTATAGAAAACCAATCTCAATAGTTTGTATTTGTTCCCTATATTGTCTACTCTATCTTTTCCTTGGATTTTTTTTAATATATATATAAAACAAATAAATATTTTTAAATAACTACATAATAATAAATCCTCTGAATGGAATATTCTGAGGCTTCTCCCACAGGCAGTGATTCATTGGTGTACCCGTGACCTTAGTTTAGACCACTGTGTACCGATACCTAAGAGACCCTTACCTGTCCTTCAGGAAGGATTTTATTGGTGCAAAATTGTAGCAGTGAGGCACGTTGTTGTCTTCCCACTGAAATCCTCTGTGATACGACACAGTAGATGGAGACTGTCTTGGAAGCAGGCATTAGCATTAGAACAGTCCTTTTGTGAAGGTGCAGAGAGGTCAATCAGTACATGAATATAAATTAGCTTGGTGGACTAGTGTGGCCATTAGCTGGGTCGAGTGCTCCTATTCCATGTAATTGTTTGGTGCACCTGAATTAATTTGAGTGTTTAAATCCTGCATATTAATTCTCTGCTGCAGGATGTAAAGCTTTAGACTAATCCCTTTAATACTCTTCAGTATAAACACCTTAATCAAGCAACAGCTTTATAATTAGTTCTACTTTCAGACTGGATATAATTTACTCCTTTTATTGCTCATAACTTATTCCAACTTTTAATCGCAATGATTATACAGACTTCAGAATACAGGCTTAAATGGTGTTATAGAAACCAGGATAACTGCAGGAGACAGTAAAAGTTCAAACTCTACAGAAAAAAAGAGGTTGCATTATTTTTTATTTTCTGAGATATCACTAAGAATATGTAATTTAAACATAAGATTAATTCAGAGTGTTAAAATACTAGGAGTGTGTGCAGGAGCTAAATTTACTTATTTATTTGTTCATTTTGAAGTATGATTCAAATAGTTATGTGTATTTTTGACATGATTATAGAATCCTCTATATAGAGTAACACTCCTGGTAAATAAATAGTCATTTATCTTCTTAAAAACTGATCTATTCGCCTTTTTACCTGTTTTCCCAAAGAACATTTGGAAGAATAAATGATCTTCACAATAAGAATATTTTAATGGTCAGGTTAAATGGCCTGGAAGGCAGTATTTTAAAATGAGTCTTGAATTGACATTTAAATTAAATACATTAAGACAGATATTTGTGTTAATTATGTATGGAACAGTGGATTAGTGAAACCAGACTTGTTCAGTTTGAGCAAAGCTGTAGGAGAGGAAACTTACAAAGCGTTATTAAATATTAATGAATATTCTTTTAATAATCAGTTGACCCACATTTACTATATACTAAGTGTCTTAATAAATCTAGGTGTAATGCATGTTGAAACTCTGGATAGAGAGGATTTATTTCTAATTAGTCCAGTGTAAATATGGTTAGAAAAATAGCAGTTGCAGACTTTTCTTTTTCTTTTTTTTTTTTTTTTTTTTTTTTTTTTTTTAACAAGCTTATTAGTAAATTATTTTGTGCCTCTTCTTTTCTACTCAGCTATTGGGGCTGAAATCACACCACACCGTGCATGCATCTTGTTTCTCCTACCCGATATGTTGATAATTCCATTAAAAAGCTAAAAGGAAAAATATTTTTAACCCTTTAAAAAATGTTTATTGCACATTTAAATTTCATTTAAGTGATATCAAAAGAATTATGTTATTTAAGGAAAACAGTCACTGAAAAATTAACATTAAAACAAATGTATGTAATGGGACTTGTTTGTAAGGAAATTGTATTCCATTTTAGTTGCTCGTCCAGCAGTTGATTCAGTTTGTCATATGTCCATATTCCATACAGATATGTCCTTATGGACACTGCTTCAGTTTGTCCATATGGACATTTTCCTTTGGAGTCCATGGCAATGCCCACACTGAAGGACTCATACACTGCAGAGGACTCTCTTCGTCAACACACTGTCTTGTGTTACAGGCACAGGGAGGGAGTGGTGACATATGCCAAGAAGTGCTCGAGTACAGATAGACAGGGAGAAAGACTGGTCGACATGTGGTGAATCCCTATTGCAATGATGGTGGACTCAGTCCCAGAAGTTCTGCCCAGGAGCACAGATGCAGGCTCACCTTGCATGGTGTTTGTTCTGCCTCAGAATTCTGAAAACATTTGTGTCTAGTGAACTTCATAGTCTTTCAGATCAAATGTTACCTCTAGAACAAAATCTGGTTTAGCTTGTGCTGGTTTTGGTTGGGATAGTTATTTTCTTCATAGTAGCTAGTATGGGGCTATGTGTTGAATTTGTGCTGAGAAGAATGTTGGTAATGTTGGTAACATTGATGTTTTAGTTGTTGCCAAGCAATGTTTACATTAAGCTAAGGACTTTTTCAGTTTCTCATACTGCCTTTGTCCTCCCAGTTTCTTGTAGACTGGACACACAGACAGGGGAGCTGCCTGAAACTGACCAAAGGGATGCTCTGTGCCATATAAAGTCATGCTCAGTAGAAAAACTATGGGAATTTTTGAAGTGATGGTGTTTGTCTTCCTGAGAAACCATTACGTGTGATGGAGCCCTGCTTTCCTGGAGGTGGCTGAACACCTGCCTGCTGATGGGAAGTGGTGAATTAATTCTTTGTTTTGCTTTGCTTGTTTGCATGGTTTTTGCATTACCTATTAAGCCATCTTTTGGTCACCCCATGAGTTTTCTCTCTTTTACTCTGCTGATTCTCTACTTCATCCCACCAGGAGTGTGTGCTGCTTAGCTGCTGGCAGGAGTCAAACCACAACGCTTACACGCACCCACCATAATCCCAAAAGTATGATTTCTGCAATATTTTTTACTTTTAATCTGGCTGTTAGGTTTATATTTACTAAGATAAAAGGATGCAGTAATTTCCTACACAACATAGTGACTCTTCTGAGTAACAAATGTTTCTGAACAAGAGGAAGGCTGAGGGGATACGTCACCAGCTGAGGTGAAGCAGTAGAGAGTGCCAGTAATGGTGGGGTAATAAGAACAGTTTTCTCTGCTGTTTGGACACTGAGAATACGCACGGTTCCCCATTCCTAGGTCCTATTCCTCACAAAATCCACAAGTGCATGTCTTGTGGGTGTGTGAATGGTTTCTGCTTCTCCTGATGAGCTAGAGTGAATGTCTATGCATGGTGCACGCTTGTCCTTGTACTTTTATATTCTGTGCTGGAAAGTCTTTGTCTACCAGAGAAGCCCAGCATACATAAGAGAAAATATAGCCTGCTACAGCTTGGGGTTATGTCAATGTTAAACCAGGTGTTTAAACCAGAACTTCCTTCAGCTTCCAGTTGCCTTCCTTCAGCTGTAAGGCATTTGAATAAGACTGAATTGGCTGCTGATCCAGACTAAAAGAATCTAAATTAAATTTAAATGGTATTATCTATGGAAGGTATTGGAATTAAAATGAGAGGCTGCTGTGGAGAATATTTGATTAGGAGGATTCAGCATGTCTTTCTCATTTACCAATTTACAATTTTCACAATAAAATTTCATTTTTCTAAGTGTTGGCAAAAATACTTAGCCATTTCTTTCCCTTATTTTATCCTTTCCGTACAGTACTGAATGCAAATGAGGTTAAAAGGGGAACATTTTCTAATAGTCTACCTTTAGCTTGTTTGATTTTCTCATTGGTGTGGTATTATCTAGTCAAAGAGACTTCCTCCAGCAGCCTTTTGGGAAGTGTTCTTTGTTAAAGGAATTCTTTTATTTCATTCTGCCAAGGTAACGAACCAATTTGATATGATCCTTTTATCCCAGAGAAAGGGCACAACTTCTTTATTTTCAAGGTTGTGCATTTTTTCCAACTGTAAAACATACTCCACTATTGAAGCCATAATTGCATGCACTTCTCAATCAATCTTAACCTACTACAGCATGGTTATGGCATGTTATGTAAAAGGTGGAGGATTAAAGGCTTTGACCAAAATTAAAGGTACACATAGTCGACAAATTACAATATATATTATTAGATCGCTAGAGAAGTAGGTATAGGAGGAAGGGATATACCAATATTTGATTCTTCACATGCATTAAAGAATTATTTAAGCATATCTACAAAACATTTAGGATGTCACATTTTGCTTCCCTTTTTGTTCTCATCATAGACCCTTGCAGAATCC
Source organism: Eurypyga helias (assembly GCF_000690775.1). Lineage (NCBI taxonomy): Eukaryota > Metazoa > Chordata > Aves > Eurypygiformes > Eurypygidae > Eurypyga > Eurypyga helias. The sequence continues at coordinate 7,153 of NW_010236049.1, forward strand.
CATTTATAAAGTGGTTATATAGCGTATACACTACATCATGTTAGGAAATAATGTCTAATTTTTTTAATGTGAAAACAAAGTAGGGAAAATAATGCCTGCACATGGCGTCTATCTTATTCTTACAAGGTAGAAGTCTTTTGTAATATAGGAGGACTATGTGCTTATGGTTTTTAATATCAGTTTCAATATCTTACAATTTGAAATTTGGAAGCTAAACCACATTATTATTTAGAATCTCACCAGCAAGAAATTATAAGTATAAAAATGCTGTTCCTTAGCTTAGTCAGTGGTCAGTTTTCCAGGATAGCGGAGAGGTGTCCTATAGCAAACATGAGTAAGACAAAATCCCTGTAAACTAGACAACGGGAGAATATTTGTACAATCTCATTTGTAAAATTGGTAGTGACTTTCTGCAAGTACCTGTGCAGCTTTCATAGGAATAGTTAGCAAGGACAGGATGCGTTGTGATTACCATCACTTCTGCATCATGTCCTGCATTAAGAGTACTAGCGGAGAGGAGGATCCTGATTAATCCATTAGCCTAAGTAACTCATCCAGTGATAACGAAGAATAGATTTCTAATTACCACCTTATAACCTGCTTTCTCCTTTTTTTCACTCCTTCTTGAGTTTATGGTTGGCTTTTTTTGTTTTGTTTTGTGTTTTTGGGTTTTTTTTGGTTGGTTGATTGGTTGGTTGGTGGTTTTTTTTTTTGTTGTTTTTGTTTGTTTTTGTTTTTTTTTATCAGTCAAGCCCTGAAGTAATTACAGAGATTTTATTGAATTGAGAAAATCTGTATTCTTTGTGTTCTCCTTGCTTGGCTGCTGTGGGGACCACAAGAACATAAAGTCACTGAGTGTGTATTTGACCCTCCTTTACCCTGGTTAATTAAGGAGAAGATAACCTTGCTGGAGGACTGTGCGCTGGGTGTTTCATCTCGGGTTTTGGTGTGGCAGAAAGCTGTGAAATTCTTGCTCATTTCTTATTATCAACACCATCATTGTTATAACCCAGTATCTGAAGTAACTGAGGAGCAGAAGTCCACAGCCACTGCCTCAGTGCTGGCAGGGAGACTATGGGAAGATCTGTGGACTGGAGAAGATTTGAGAACAAGATGGAGGCAGTGGCTTTGCAACCCTGCCCTGAGGTTACTGTCAGAATCCAGCAGACTCTGATATTTATATGACCCATTTAATTTACATTGCATATAAACTCATCAAAATTTTACTGCCTCCAATGAAGAAAATTTTTATTGCTCCCGTTTTCTAGATGAGGAAGGGAAAGGAAATATTACTTGCAGGTTTTAATTTCCACTTTAAGTAATGCTAGTTCAGAAGTCTGGCCTGTAATCACTTAGAAAACTTGACAGAATGGGAACTTTGATTGGTTAATCACTAGATCTTCCTTTTTTTCTGCTGTCTCAGACTTTCCATGTGTTTTAAGAACTATCCCCTGACTTCCTCTTGGTTCAACCTCTCTCTGCCAAAGTGCATAGTTTCCTTCCTAAGGCATGGGTTTCTGAATTTCCCAATTCACAAAATTTCCAATTTCCCAACAAAAGATGTACTTTTGTTTTCTGGGTACTTAACCCCAGTATACATGCATTCTGAAGCAGTAGACACATCCTGAATACAACAGGCAAATTCAGAGGGAAGAATGACTGTTTTGTTTATCAATATTTGTAGCATTTCCCTCAACAGACCATATTACTTTACAATTTTCTTTCCTCTGTGTGTCTCACTTTTTTTCTCAATAAGAAAACTTGTACATATGGTATGTTATAAGAGAGACAATTCTAAAAGAGAAACAATATATGTATTTTCTTTATAAAATTTATGGCAACACCTTGCTATACTCCATTAGGATTAAAACACAATTTCCCCCCCTCCCCGTACTTTTTATTCCTATGAAGACAAAAACTATATGGACTGGTTTTCCTTGCTCTTATGTCTAAACCTTATTGATTGTTCATAGGTCCTTCTTTTCCCTGTGTTATATCACTCACTTGAAAATTGAGAAAGATTGTTCTAAATGAAAATCTAAAAAAAGAGTTAAAAGTACAGAACATGGGATTCTTATACTTTCTGTGTTGAAGTTAGAAGTATTAAATATGGATGTGTACAAACAGAAACATGAAATTTGGCCACATTCATAAAAAGACTTAAGTTGTTGAAAATGGAAAATAATAACAACAGCAGATCTGATGTTAATCTCAAATTTTATGTGAGGGAATAAGTTAACACTCTACTTTAACAAACATGTTGATCATGTCTTTTTCTTTCTTCTTACTTTTTCTTAAAATTCAACATTAGAATTTATGGAGGCAATCTCTCCTAAGGAGTGGCATAAAATGAGTCTTCTCATTAAAGTATTGTCAAAGGAAGATTTATAAATGTCTTTTGGTTTCAGCTTAGTAAAAAAGTTACCATTTCTTCATATACATTATTACATATGTTAAAAAAAAAAAAGACAATCTTTATAACACACATATACACTTCTGCCCATAGAAATCATATAATTATATTTCAGGGTACAGAAATTATAAATTTAAAGTGCAAATAGAATACCCAACTATCTGATCTCTTAGAGACCAAGTCTTGGCCTATTAAAATGAATAGGAAGATACCCGTTAACTGTTTAAGGAAAAATATTCCCTAAATTATGAAACTAAACTTAAATAAAATAACAATAAAAAACTCCAAAACACATTTGTTGTTGGTGTGGGTTCTTGGGTTTTTTGGTGGTGTGGGGTGTTTTTTTTTTTTTTGTCCCTGAGCTGCTAAGAAGTTAACTGCACCAGAGAGCTAAAGTGGAATAGGCTTAATTACATAAGATATTTCATCAGAAGGTTGTCAGATCTCTCTTGCTGCTGGGGGTGTTGAAGCAGAGATGGAAGCCAAAGAAGTGAGTGAGTACTGTCAGCAACCCATTCTGAAAACTTACCCATTCCTGTGAATTAAGCCTAGAATAGACCCTTGCTCTGAATGACTCCTGATGAGTGCAAAAGCATGACTTTTCCTTCCAGAACTCTCTGGTGGAGAAGACACAGCAGAAGCTTGAACTATAGTTTCTCATATTCCATTAAGAGGAACTTTTAAAGTTATTTTTATATCTCCTTGGCTGGAAAGCCTCAGGACAGTTCAATGCAGTCCTGTTTTTCAGTGAAAACTTTTCAAAGGGCATAGGTCTGTTTCAAAGAACAAATGAAACATGGTGAAACCTCTAAAAATGCTACAGAATGAAGTCAGGTTCTTGTCACCCTTATCTGCAATGATATTTTGTGCGCTTTCAGAGATCTAGGTTAAGAAGTAAGAAGATTTCAAATTATGAAAATAATTAAAAATGGTTAATCTCTTACCAAATGTACCTACGACCAAGGGACACTTCAGTTTGATGGGTAGGATAGGGCTAATCTTTGCTTTCATCCTAGTTCAGCTGCTCAACCTCAAGACTTAGCATTCAAGAAGGCATTCAGGACCAAACATTTCTGCTCTCTTAAACTGTGATGACACAACAACAAAAAGGCAAATTTGGTTTGCCTTTAAACTTCTCTTTTTCCACAAAAAGTCATCCTAAAAATATGTATCTTCAATTAAACAGTATTTCAAGTGTATTTAAACATCTTATGGATGTGCACTGGAATTAACAGAACAGGATTTCTTTTCCATCTTCTTTACTTTATGGAAAGCCTTGGTTGATCCTTTAGCGCAGCATGGTTTGCCACTTTTCAGCTCCCAGGCAACAATAACCTCTCATCGTGATTACAGAGCTTCCTGCAGACAGATGGGCCTAATCCCAGTGCTCCATCAATTTAGTAATCTATTCCAATCAGGACTTGATGGATTTGATAGGCCATCTGTAGTCAAGTGAGACAGATTCAAGACAGGTCAAAAACGGGGAGGCTTTCAGGAAAGCTTTCTGCTGCTACACACAGATAATCATGCTAACAAGAAAGAAAAAAAAAAAAAAAAAAAGGTGAAAAACCCACAAGGAAACTCTTCCCCTGCTCCCAGTAATTTAGAAAATATTTCTGTTTTAAGTGTATTACTAATGATTTTGACTGGGAAGATGGGTGGAAACCTCTTATGAGACTTCATGAACTGAAACTGGCAGACAAAACTATTTGTAAACAGTGTCAAATTCACCTGAATACACTTGGTTGAGAAAATGTGCAGGGGAAGAACACTCTTTGGATACTCCTTATTTGTACACTCTTTGGATGCTCCCTATTTTTCAACAGGTCTCCTTAACTACAAGAATTAAATGAAATTTCCTTATTTTTTACAGCCTCCTTTGACATAGGGCTAAACTGTTAATCTGAAAGTTTTGTCTGGGCTTTCAAGGAGGATGTTTATGAATTATTTTGAAATATTTAACACTGGACATAGAAATTTAATGGTTCTCATTCTCTTTCTGGTGTTTTAAATCAAGGTAAATCTTTCTGCAATCTGCTTAGTGTTTAAAATTTTTTTAAATGAGCAAGCAAGCGTACCTTTGTTTCTCCTAAACTTTCAGGAATGTAATGAATATGATCTGGGGAGCTTTTAGTAAATACAACTACTTAATGCAGACAATGGTAGCAATTTTGAAATGTGATTTGTATTAGCATGGTAGTTCTGAGAATTTCCTCTCAAATCCCTTGCAACATAACCACATCAAACTACAGTCTTCTGTCTTCCTTGGGTTGCTTCTTAGCCCGGAGCTTTTTGACTGTGTTCTCTGGTTTATCTCAGGTTTTGGAACCTAATCACTGCTGTGTATGGATGAAATCCCCACTGAGCATTAATAGCATCTTAAAACAGAGTGTGAAAAAAGTCAAAGGAAATGACTGTCTTTAATAAATATAAAAGATGCCTTCTCCTTCTCTAATTTTAAATTCAAGGATGCCTCCACATGAATAGTTTTCAAAGACAGAGAAACACACAATAAAAGGTCTGCTTATACGGTTTGTTAAACACAAAATAGAGCTGTACAGCACAACCTCTCTTTCTGTCATGACTGAAAAAGTAATAACATGTTTAGAAAAGAACACGTTTTAATGAAGATCCATTTGATGCAGGGAAGGAAAGGAAAGGAATTCCTCTATCTATGCTGTCGTAGCAGACCACACGAACACATCCATGCTCATTTTATGCAGGCTGCAGGGGAGAAAATAGTCAAGATCTAATTAATTTTACAAGCTTACTGCAAGCAGAAATTTCTTCTCTTAGACCCTGATCATTATGTTCACTGACCTTCTCTACACAAAGATCTTCCCCACAAGAAAACACTCTGTGGGAATTATGGTCTGTGTTTCTTTTTTCAGAGTGAGAATTGAGATAACTTGCACTGAGCTTGGATCCAGCTTCCTGGAGAAGAGGGGAAGCTTTCTAAGAATGTAAGAGAGCAAGGGAAAAGAGGTGTATCTAGTTAAAAAAAACCACAATTTCAACGCACAAATCGTTCCTACTTGTCATGACAGTGTAAGTTAACTCTAAAATATGCACCAGGTACTCAGTTGTGTACCATCCAATTTTCCATTGTAATTCAGTAAAATCCAGAGCAGCAAAAACATTAACATACGTTTTAAATGTGTATTTGTTATAGTGTAAAAATACACAACATTGTCTACAAATGAGTCTGTGCTCAGTACATCCTTTGTGACTTTTTAAACTATTTGGATGGTCTGGAAAATGTGTCCAGCGAGGAAGGTCTTTGTAAGAGGAATCTGGTAAGAAAGGACAGCTGATAGCACTGATGCATCAGAAACTTCAAAGGTTTATGCCTTAGCAGAGACGTTTCCGACTGCCTTTTCTCACTTTCCAACACTTCCTTCTGTACCCCCAGGCAGAGTAACTGATCTGAGCTTAAATACATTGGTGAGTTTGGCGAATAGTTTGAAATCAAAGGAATAAAGGTGGTTTACATGAGGTGTTATTCTGCCTTCCTGTCGATTGTAAAGGGGATTGTAAAGGACCACTGCAAGAGGGGGTCTGTACTTGAGTTGTTAAATGTGAGTGGATGGCAAGGAAAAGAACCATGTTTATTGAATTGTCATCTATGTATAAAGCTTACCATCGATGTTAATGAAACATCTTTACTCCCTGGGTACAAATGTTGCCAGTTGTTTGAAACATGCATTTGAGTATGTGCCCATTTTGTATTTTTCATTTGTCGGACAGTTATTTAAATGCTATTTTAAATATCCTAAGTTTGACTTAAGATAATTTTAATGTTTCACAATTTTTATACGTCTGTGGAACTTTTTAAAACTTTGTAAAAAAAGAAAGGAAAAAAACCCAAAAGTATAATTTTTGATGGTTAAGTGTAAAACCTGCCATTTGAGTCAAAGTTATATATACTGTGTGTCACAAGTATTGAATTGTCTTTTGCCATCTTATTTGCATTCCACTTTGACTATCCAGCCTAACAGAAAAGCAATTCTTTCCTTTCCTTTTGGTGCTGCAAGGCATTGACAATGTGAATGTAATGCCTGGTGAGAAAGAATAAAGTGAAAGTGAATGAAGATCCTCATGTATGCTTGATAAATGAGCCTGGAAGAAAACTAAGAAGGTGGGTTGAGGAAAATAAGTATTCTTCTTCTCTTTGTGAGCTGTTCTTGGGATGTAGGTGGGTGGGTTTGGGGCCTGAGAGGAAGTTCTAGGAAGATCATTGTTTGGATGAACAAGCAGTTAACATACTTTTAGCCTGAAAAGTAGTGCTCAGGGCTGACACAGCTTTCACCAAAAAAACATATAATGTGTAAAAATGCAAAGGTGTTCTTAAAGTCAAAATAGAAGGAGATTAGTTTGGAAAGGCAAATATTCTCTCTTGCCCATCACCAAGCTGAAAATGTCTGTCTGTTTTTATCCGAGCTTTGCATGTAGCTACTAGATCTTGGCATCTGTGCTGGTTTTAGCTGGGACTGAGTTAATTTTCCCATAATCAGAGACACTCTTCACTCAGTAAACATTCTTGTCAATGTCATAAGACATTAGCATAAAACCCAAGATTTATTTACTAAGAGATATTTTTCATTTATTTAGAAAATTTAATTGCCAAAAAGGTTGTTGAGCAACAGTGAGGTTGAACTTAAAAGAAAACTTATACTAAAGAAACAGTCACTGTTTTGAGATGAAGTATGTAACTAAGTTTTCTGAAAATTGCATGAACATTTATGAAATATCATGCTGGAAGAATTGCAATTTGTATTTAAAAGCCTGGACAGTTACCCTTAATCTAATAGAAAACTTATTCTGCCCCAAAATAAATGCTTTGTGGGAGAGCTGTGATCTGAAGGGCAGTTAGCAACAGGCATTAGCATCGTCTTCCTCCTGTGTGTTAAAAAAGAACGTCCCCCTTCAACGAGAAAGAGAGAAGCGATTGGATTTGTGAAGTAGAAGGGTGATCTCATTGTGCAAAGGTATTAGAGCTGGTGTTTTACCTCCTTAAGGCAAAGTTTATGACAGAATGAGACAGTGAAAAATACGTTAATCCATAAAATTAACTAAGTGTAATTAAATTGGGTAATGGGGCATTTATAATACTTTTCAAAAAACTATTGATGATTTATGCTTAAAACTGTGCTTCTACAAGATATTTTGATCATGGAAACACAAATGAATGGATCTATATTCTGTTTCCAACTGGAATCCATTCTTAGACTTCACTGTGGGGAAAACTGGCATGAATACTTGACTATCTCTGAACATTTAAAAAGATTTATAGGAATTTCTTATACTAGAATCAGATTTTGAGTTGAAGGTTGGCTCTTATTTTTTTAAGTCACTTCTTTGGATTATTTAATACATGTATACGTTGAGTAGTGTAATTCCAAAAAATTTGATTTCACCTGTAAATGATCAGGGAATCACTGAAACATTATGATAGTGACATAACACTTTGATGGTGGAGTCTTAAAGGATGTTCAACCCCAAAATAATACAGAGAAGAAAATATCTTCACTTACAACTTTGTGGGTTTTTTTGTAATTTTTTTCTAAAATATTCCAGTTAATACAATTACATATTTATCCTAAGTATGCTTCTTCTAAAAATAGAAATCTAATTTTCTATACAAAGGTTAACAGAGGATTTATGCACGTAATAATGTCAGAATGATTTCTTAGGTATGGGTGACCTGCGAAATTATCTTGGCAAGGAGAAGTATTCATTAGCTGTAGTCATCATACTTACAGTTAATCTTTGAGATGCATATATAAATATATATAAA
>NW_010236050.1:0-15064 GCF_000690775.1 Eurypyga helias
CGCGGCTTCCCCACGGCATCGCTCGGGGAAGGGTCCGTCTGCCGTCTCCGCTTGGTGTCAGGGACGAGGATCTGGCGCTTCGCAAGCACCTCCTTTGGGAGACCGCCACCTAATTCCAGGTTTCTTAAAGAGCAGCATCGCTCTTCGTTGAGAACGCTGTCTAATCTGGTTATTAGAGGCTGTGTTTGCACTAAAACAGGATTTCGCTGTTTATTTTTCGTTTTCAATTGAAATGCTATCTAAGAACCCCCAAGACATCTCTAGCTTGGATTTGTTGCATTTTGGCAGAAAGTTGTTCGTGCATTTCCTCAGGCACAAGCACCCAAAACCTGCCTCTGTTTTTCAGCCAAAGGTGTTTTCTGATGTATTTCAAGTCTTCCACTTGCTGTTATAATTATATACGTGTTGTCAGATGAATGTCTTGCATATGTTTACAGCCCACTTTCAATAAAGTGTCCTAGTTGCAAATAGGGTATAATAATATATTCTGGAAGAATTCATACAGTAATCCGGTCATGAGAAAAAAGAGATTGGGATGTGAATAGAAAATATAATGTAATTAATTAACGTGGCAAACAGGTATTTATGTTTAGATGAGGTATTTTATATTTTCTTTTTGCTTCCTAGTTAAAACGACGTCGTCCACTAGTGCCAATACAAATAGTGTGCAAGCCAGTATCTCAGTTCCGTTGTACTGTTATTCTTGGTATTTAGAATAGAGACTGGAAATTTTTTAAACTAATTTTGAACAGCAAAGCCAGAAGCTTAGCCTGTAAAAAATCAGCATATTTGAGATAAACTAGCTGGGATTGTCTCAGTTCATAACAGATTGTTAACATTTGGTCACGCTTTTTAAGATCCTAGTTGCTTTGTGCCTTGGAGACCAGAGTCTTCATAACACAGCCCACTGTGAGACACTGGAAATGGGAATACATTTCTTGTTAACATGTTTGCCAGTAAGACTCAGAGTTCAAACAATTTAGTTAGAATCTTTGTTAAAACAGTAGTAGCTGTCAAAATAACGCAGCTTTGTCTTATTTGGAACCATCTGTAGTTCCATGTACGTGGATTTTGCCAACATCTGCAAACCATAGCAGGTCTCTGACTTTCATTCCAGTACTATGGACTAAACCTTAGTTTGTAAGATTTATCTACACACTTGCTAATTTGCCTCAGTACATTTACTGTTATTTAACAATCGGTAAAATCACCCTGAGGAACAGAATATATTTGCAAATAATTGTAAATGAGACGGTAGATGGCATTAAGGCAATATAGCACTGAAAAGGAAAGAGCAATGCATATGCAGCAGATGGTAGTGCTACAGGGCTCTGAAGCGGAAGGTAGCTAGCATTACCCTTATAAAAACAACTCTCTTTGGTCTCTCTGTATCTCCAGTTCCCAGGATCTCATTATCTTCTACAAATACCTCTAGCTCCTTTTTAGCATGCATTATGAAGGGAAGTGTATGTGATCATGCTGGTTAGTGTGCATATGTTCTTATGTGAGAGCTCTACCTCAAAATTTTGAGGCTGTTGGCTTTCGTGAAATCTGACTGAGACGTATATGTCTTAAAAAATTGATTTCCTACAGTTCTAATTAAAGTAGGCATCTGGGTAGAAGTCAGAACCCCTACTAATATCCTCACCAATAGGAGGGTTACAATATGGACTCAACCCTTACTAAACACAAGAAAATCCACTCACATTATAAATGCTCTTCTCCTAAAGAAAACATCAACAGACACATTCATCTTAGATACCAGAGGATCCAAGTACAAGATGCAAATTCTTAAGAAACTATACAGTGAGTCAGTGGCAAAGACAGGAATAGAAACATTGCCCTACTCTTATTCCTATATTGGGCATGGTGGAGTGAAGAATAAGCTTATTGGAGAGGGAGGAAAGAGAGATACGGGGCAAAACACAATGCTGTGTGAAAATCAATGTCTGCAGTGAGTTGAAAATGCTGTAATTTTTTATTTTAAGGCCCGTAGCTATTTCTAGAATTAATCTTACTCAGGATAGAATAGGAAAGGTCTGAGCAAAATAATGTAAAAAACACTAATGGACTGGATTAAATGGCCAATTGTGACTCTAGGGTATTTGCAAACTCATTTCATCTGTGAAAAAATAAACTTACCTAGAGGATATATGTAAAATATATTGCAATGTATACAATGTCTCTATATTGTATGTTTTTTAAATGCAGTCACTGTATTCAAAATTTCTGCCTGCAAGAGGAGAAAGAAGGAAGCCTGGTCAGTCAGACCTGTATAAGGAACTCAAATCCGTTTCCTTCTCCCTCCCCTTTCATTCTTTTTGTTTTACTTCTCCCTTGTAAAACTATGTCATCCTAGACTCAGTGCTCACATATTTATAGCATGTACGATTAAGAGGAGATCTGAATCAGAACTTAAAATTAAGCCTTTGGTGGTTTTCTATGGATGCGTTCGGAGCGTGTGCCTCTGTCTAGGTCCGTAATGCGCTAGCTGGCTGGACAGCTGAGGCAGGTCAGACTCAGTGCTCCAACACGATGTGATATTTCAACCCAAGGCTCAAGGTCCCTCCTGGAAGGGAACCACGGTTCTCATGCTCTGTGCTGTCATGCAGCAGGTTGCTGGGGAAAATTAGCCACCAGCAGGTTAATGACAGGGTCCACACCGTGCATGCAAGCTGCATGCAGACTAATGCTGAGCCTTACTGGGGTTGCATGGTCTCATAAGGACAGTGAATGTAGGCTTCAGTCACATTTATCCAGTGCCAATCATTACTGCTCCGCCAAAAGAATGTGAAACCAACAGTGGTTAATTAAATAGTTCATTTAATTTTGAGATCTTGTCCAAATGGGGGAACACTATTATAACCAACTTTATGAAGTAGTATCATTTAATGGAACGTGAGCACACTGCGTAAAGGTGTATCGATGTACCGGTAAAATGATGCTCTGAATAAGGTGTCCTTGCAGTCTGAAAAACCAGTGGTAGTATGTGAATCAGACTAATCTGGGGATTGTGATTATCTTTACAGCTACATTTGAGGACTGATTTTACATATCTTGGAAGAAAATGTCATCAAAGGCAATAACGTTACATCTGAAATCTAGATGATTATCTATCCATTTTGATAGACAGCTAACGAATCTATTTGATTTTGTACATTACATATATGTACATGTGTGTGCGTATACTTACCATCTTGGTTCTCAATATTGTATTCGTGCTTTCAACACTATGTGGAGTTTTGTGAACTTGATCATATACTGAGACTCTGATCTATTTGTAGAGCAAATCCAGCGTTCACCGTTGAAAACAAATGACCTTTTTATTGCAGAGATATGGATTAGCTGTATGATAGAACTGGAAGTCACTGAATAATTCATTGTTTCAGAAACTGTCTAGACAAGTTAAAGAAAAAATAACTAAATCAACAGTTAAGTATCAAAGGCATGTTTAGTCTGTTCAGGCTTCTTAGAAATAATTGGAATGTGTGATGTCTAATACAGAGTACACTATAGCTCTTCACATCATTAGAAGCTAATATGGTTATTAAAGTTGTTCTTAAATTCACTATGAGTTGTTTAGTAAATCAGCTCTTGATTTTGGAAAACCTTTAAAGTAAGCAACAATAAATGTGATGTAATACCTAACTAAATTACTTTTGTGGGAAAAGTGCTTGGCTTCTTTCCCAGATATAAAGGCCAGAGATGCCAAATCGACTTTTCTGAAAGGTCCTCCAAGCATCACTATATGATAGTTTACAAATATCGGTCTGTGGGGTGCTAGGATGCTTTCATATGATCTAATTTGGAAGACAGTCCCTATGCACAATTGGGACTTCCTCTGTCAGGTTGTTAGGAGAACAATAGTTACAGGTAAATGGCTTTTCCACAACACTTGCTGGTATCACAACTGTAATAGGTACTCAGCAGTGAAGTAAACTCTTCCGTGTTTGGTCCACTCAGTGGCTAAACAGGTTTTCTTGAGAGATAAATGGAAGTTTCTTAATTTTTAATGTAATCTTTTATGGAGGATAATACTTAAGGGATTTTGAATGTCAAAGAATATAGTATATTTAAGAGGTTAACTGTTTGGGGTTTTTAATAATATGTAGATTTTAAAATTATTTTAAAAAATATGAAAATACATATGTGAAAACTGAAGCAGTGTAAGAGACCTAATCATCTGTGGTTTGAATTGCAACTTTAACGTGAACAGCATGAAAGAGAACAACTAAGTTGGAAGTGTTTGCTTTACAAAGCAACATTTCATAACTGTGCATTTAACCTGAGCTATCTTACTTCAAATTTCTACTTAATCATTTCTGTTAGTGATACACATAAATAAGTTTAACATTTCTAGACTTTTTCCTTCAAAAAGTCAAGCACACAAGTTCAGTATTGTGCCGAGAAAGAAGTGAATACTTATGACTAAATAGAAAAATCATGCTCATATTTCACCACAGATAATGCTAAATGGAGTATTTGTCCTTTATTTTAGTCTGCTGGGTAAATCCTAGTTTAAAGGCAAAATTAATATTTTGAGCATCCTGCACTGCATGTTTTCAGAAGGTCACCTTTGGTGATGGCACTTTTCTGATCAGCTTCAGTAATTCAGCCCATCCTCCAGGGAAGTTCTGTGTGGATATCATACTGATAAGCTCATCATATTGGTTTCTTTTATCAAGATATTATTCCTTCCGTCCTTCTTCAGAACTAGCATAAGCGAGTGTCTTTGATTTTCCTGATTTGGTGTTCTCAGTGGCTTAGCTTTCATCAGTTCCCTCATTTCATCCCTCCCCAGCACAGTTCTAGTTAGCTGCTTCCACCAAAGCAGCTCAGATCAGGGAACAGAGCCGGCAGTTCATCACCCCTGGCCGGCTGCCTTGGACCTTCCAGGAGGCTGCCTGTGATGGAACACTGGCATTTTTCACTCAGCACCTTCAAAGGCAAACACCTTTGAGTGGGTACCTTTCCCAACTCGGGCAGGGATGAGATGCCCAGTGTGACATTTGGGTACAGTACAAAATCCAGAAGGTAAAACCCAGACGCTTTGATGCCCTGGCAGTCCTGGGACAGTGCTCTTGACTATTCTGGTCTTGAGCAGCACCCTTCTAGGGCAAAGCAGCATACAACCTGACTGGAGTGATGTTGGGGCTGAGATGGCTCCTCACACAGCCCATAATTTAGGAAGCAGAAAGACGGTCTTAATTCAGTCTTTGTGCTCTTACCGTGAGCTGTATTTTTGAGTTGCACAGTCCAAACCCCAACACATTCTCCACTGAACAAAGCAACATGTCCATGTGTTTTATGACAGCGGCTGCCTTTTTCCAGAGAGGCAGAGAACAGTAAAGAGCTTTCTGATTTTGCTTTTTAAACAGAAATGCAAAATACATTAGATTGCTATAGTAATCAGTACCTACATTATTTTAACCAGTGTTTAATCTAGATTAAAGTAATCAAGGTAATAATAATGTGAAAACCAGTCTATATTGAAGTGCTGACTGTTTCAAAATGCTACCTCCCTATATTTTAGGGAAAAAATGCTTATTTGTCTGTCATTACACTTATAAAAGAAGCTTTAAAATTAAGATTAAAAAATTCAATCCATCATATATTTCCAATAGAGGGCACACACAGCACTTTGCAGAATGAAAAATTTTTGAAATCTGTTCTTGCTAACTGTTGTGGGAGAACTGTTGCCAAATCATATTCAGATTCCTATAGAAATTAATAGTTTGTGCTTCATTTCCAACAGATAGTTATCTGCTAAATTGGGCATGCATCTCTTTGGTTTGCTTCAGAATATGCAAATTTTAATTATTCAGAAAATCAATGTGAGTTTTCCTTACTTTTTTGCCCATATCCCCACAATATGTACATTTTTTTTGAGAGAGAAGACGTGATGTTTTCCAAGGATTTTCTGTCTATAAGGGACCGTTCTCAGCTCTCAGCATTAAGAAATGTAGTTTAACCTCTACTCAAAATTATTTGGCTTTAAAGAATTTCAGATAGCCACAGCATTGCTTTCTATTTTTTTTTTTGTGTTTGCTTATTTTAGAGATTTAGTGAAACAGCCTGTCAGCAAGCTGGAAAACATTCTAGCACCCCAGAACATCTGACACGTGACAACCACTGAATTTTAGTGTTTCACAAGGACTATTTCAATCTCTCATTTTGTTGAAAGTCTGCATGATGCAGGCACTATCAGAACTACACGGTCCAACTACATGTTTGGACTACATGGTCAGACAACACAGAGATGAGGCACAAAGTTTTCTGTCCTGAAGTGATGACCATGCCACTGCCACCAGTAAGGCTTGGTGTCTGGATAACCTGGGTTTGAGGAATAACAACAATCAGGTACACAGAATGTAAGCAAGGCAGAAGTAATGCCAGGAGGCAGACAAACACCTTTTGAAGGCTTCACAAACCTATATTCATTCTTAATTCTTTGAAAATCCCATATCCCTACAATCTATTCAGCCTGTATTTTAGAACAACCTTTGGCTACCTCTCAAGGACACGAACTTTCAACAGCACAAACTTTCTGTTGTCTAAGCTAGGTTATTAGCATACTGGCAAGCAATGGCAGGCCGAATTAACCCACCGACTGCAAGCTCATGGCTGGACAGCAGCATTTGTGGTAACTGGGCATTGATGTTCAAGGACAGTTAGAGATATGTGGGCATGACAGATAAGGTCCCCACAGCTGAGTCTGGCTACTTTGGAAATTGATTCCGGTTCAAGTTCTTCTTCTTTATATTCAAGGTTTTCCCAGACTTCATGATAGTAAAGGCCACAGAAAATGTTCACAGTAAAGATCATGGTTAATAACTACTTGGGAACGGTCCCTGGTCAGAAAATATCCATTCTGCAGGAAACGTTTGATTGCAGTCATTGCCACAGAAGTTCCTGCACCTCACACACCTTGTCACCTAGTGCTCCATGTTCCTTCTCTAGCAAAGGCTGATCAAATTTGTGTTCAAATATGACAAATATACTAAAGTCCTTGTCTGTAGTACGTGCTTCTTTCCTTGTGGTAGAACATGACAAGTATGAGTTGCACTAGCTGTATCTTGATTGCACGACTGGTATTTCCCATGAGACACCCCAACAATTTAGATTAGGGACCAGATCCCTTTCAGTTTCTCCTTGGCTTTCCATCTATGGAAACCATTGTATGGAGAAGTGGAGGCATGATGTATGACTAGCTCTTAACATCAAGCCAGGATAAAATGAGTTATGCGCCTGGAACTGAGAAATGAGAAGTTTTCCACTGTCCCACAATTCAGACATAGCCATTATCTAATGGCTGTGCTTACGGCCATTACTTAATGCACTGCTGGACTGGGACATTGCAGTGATGAGCAGAGCATGAAAAACTGTATAGAATAACTCAGCAATGCAAGCTTTCAGTGCTGTCTGGTAGATAGCTCAGGATATGTGTAGGATGCAACACTGCATAACTAGGAGGTGATATTTCTGCATAGTAAACACACGCCTCTTTTTTTCCCTCATTTTCATCATTTCTATCCATCCATGGTGCCAAATGTTGCATGTTGGTTTTTATAAACAGACAAACATTTCTTGGTAAATACCCTTAACAAATGGCCTTAATAAATCATACTCTTAAGAAGTTTCTCCCTTTATGCACTACCTGTGATTAGCGCCAGGCGTATTGGCTGCGCTTGGCTGCAGCATTTCCCAAGGGACTGTCTGCCAGTTCAGCGCAGCTTAAACACAGAGCAGCAAATTGAACCTTACCCTTTTCAACCCCTCCCTGTTACTCTGTTTGCCCAAGATAAAGGGAGACCTGTTCTTTTAAGCATAAACTCTTGTGTACTACTATTTAGGACCAGGTTCAGCATTCACAAGCAGCACTTTGTAAACTGGGGTAGGCAGCTTCTGCTTCCAGCTATTTGTTCATGTGTCTGTGTCACCCAGCTTCATGTGCTGTGAAACCAATAGAACTCCCAGACTGTAAGGTACCATGGCAAAAAAATTAAGTTATTTTTCACCTTCTCCGTCTGATTCTTTGCATTACCACACAAACAGCTGAGATGGCATAACAGCAGGCAGGATTAAGGAGGTGAATGCATGACCAGGAGCTGGAACAGAGAAAGATCTGTTTACACCAACACTGTCACTGAAAAATTGTTCACTTTTTCTACCATTTGCTTTTATACACACTGTGACAATTCCTGCAACCGTCTGTGAAAGGTTTGAAAGCTTCTATGCTGGTGATTGCTCAAGAAAATAGTTTGTAACACAATCAGTTAAAAGATTTCATCATCAAGTAGTCCTAAGTCCAATTTGGTTCTTACTGAATTCAGAAGTAACGACTCTTTCAAGTTTCATCTTTTTCTTAGTGGATTTCTCACCACTAAATTTAGTGGACAGAATTCCAAAGTGCCCAGGACCTGATACTCAACCTCAGCGAACATTTTACACCCATGCACCTGTAGGTTCAGAGCAGCATAAAGTCAGATCGATTAGGTTATTCCTAAAAAGTTAATATGGATTTGGCTTATGAAGTGGAGAGAATGTGTGTAGAGAATGCAAAGAGAGAGTCCTGTTCTCACAGCCCCCGATGTGCATTGCAACACTTTTTTTTTTTGTTAAGAATACCTATCCAATATGAATCAGCAAAAATGATAAGGAAAAATCCCAACAATCCATTACTTATTGCTGCTTATATTTTATTAGCCACAGAAGTGATTTTATTAGTATTATTGACACAGCAAGCAAATAGAGCACAAGACTGAGACAGGAATTTGCGATAAGGTTGTAATCACCATGGGGAAGGACTAACAAATCTTTATCAACTACATATTAACTTTAGAAAAGTAAACAAAAAACTTATAAAATACTCCCATGGCATGGGACAATAAATGATGGCAGCAAAAGTGCAAAGTAGAGTCCATGCAGTTGAAAGAGTTCCCACAAAAATACTTACCACTGTAGGCTAAGGACCATGCTGATATCCTGCCTGGAAACAGGAAAGGGTTGAGCCTGAGCATAAGTAATTCAAAATGGGTCTAATTAGCAGATGAAACAAATAAAGGAAAAGGTGTTGTTGGTACTAAGAAACCCAAACCCAGCTCAGATGAGCGCAACCAACTCAGATGGAGGTTAACTGGCCAAAATATTCCCATGTAAGGAAGAAAAAGACTCAGATCTCCGTTTCATTACAGCAACTCCCCTTTAATTTCATCCAAAAAATATTCCTCCATTAACACCACAGGGTTACTGCCTGAGTGAGGATCCCAGGCTGAGGAACAGGAGATCCTATGTTGCCTGTTTACCCTCATCTGTTCCTTTCCCTTCTGCTTTGTCTGTGTCTGCTCTCTGGCAGTTTGCATCTACTCCTGTGGGGATCCCAAAGGGTGTATCTGAACAAAAAGAAAGAGAAAACTCGCAGTCTCTGCGAAGACAACCTGAGTTTTCTGGCAGGCAGAGGGACAGAGCCTGTGGATTAAGTAAGTGTCTAATCGATTAGCTGGATAGAAAGAGGAAAATTTTAAAAATCCCTAAATCCTTTTGGATCGTAGCAGAAGCAAATAATGTTTTTTCTAATATTTTTGCTTTGGATGTGGCAATAAATATTTCTATTTGTTTTTATCTTAACCTGGTTTCAGGTAAGGTAACTAACTCTCCCTACAGATTTGGTGACATTTAAACCAGGAATACTGGGATATGTTGGCAGCCTTCCGCTTCTCAGTATCTTGATGGTGATATCCAGAGTGTAACAGAACTCTGCATAGGTATGTCATCTACATAGACCAATCTGGCAGTGGGCAACATAGTGGTTATGTGGAAGGAGAGTCTTCCAGTGACTGTCAATAACATGGAAAGCCTTCTAGCCCCTACCAGAGCAATGGCAAATATAGCTTACCCCACTACAGTGCTCAGGGAGGTTTTGGCACTGTTTGAAGCACAGCAAGCATAAGTTTAAACAAGCAGAGCACCACAGGCTGAATTATCTTAATACAGGTATACAGCATGTCTGATCCACAAGCAGAGTAGTTTAATTCTAGGGTTGCAGAACAACTGAGAGCATGCTAAGCAGAAGCTTGCAGGGTGCAGGAGTCTGCCAAATATCATGTCTCTGAAAATCTTAATTAATTGCTAGTTACACTCTGTGATGAGATCTTGTCCAGAAGGCATTGTATTAAAAGTGCAAACTGCTATTAGTGGGGTGCAAAGATGTTCTTGCCAAAGTAGAATATCCAAAGAAATAAGAGCCTCTGGAATGAGCTGCCAAAGAACAAAACTATATTTAAAATAAAAGAACAGCTGAGGTTTTGCGAGCCCTAGGGTACAGTTCTTCCTATATATTGATTTGAGGAAGCCAATCCATATTTTAATTACAGAAGTAATGAAACAGCACAGAAAAAAACAACAGCTACCTCTTGGTTATGTGTGTAACTATTAAATGTGCATTTCAGTTATCAGCATTGGCTGGTGCAAGAGGTAAACTAGTATCTGTGGCCTTGCTCTGTTGTTATTTTGAAAATGAGAATCTAGTGATGGGCATTGGCTTATTTTTTGTACACTTTGCTGGGCTGGATTTTTTTTTACAGAGTAGTGGTTTTCTCAGCACTTGGGAACAAATTATAAATTGACAGTTTCCTCATTCATGATTTCCATAACTGCAAAGAGTGTCTGATTCATGAACTGGAGACAGAAATTGGAGATAAGCACAGGAACTCACATAAGAACATAAGAAAAGTCATTCCCATCAGACTAAGGGTCTGTTTAGCTCAGTATCCTGCCTCTAAACCAGAGGCCAGGGCTCTCTTACCACTGCTAGGAAAATATCTGGGTCTCCCCAGGAGCATAAGAAGCTATACAAGCTCTGTCTCAGTGGCCTCAACTTTGAAACGATGGATGAGAGTCCCTGAAACCTCGCTGAGCAGTGGCATGCTCTGACTGACTGTACCTTGCCAGATCCCTCAGCCAAGCATTTGCCCGGTTTTCCCTTGAATCCTTGTAAATGCTTTGCATCCATAGCACCCAGGCCCAGAACTTCCCCTCTCACTCTAACGTTAATGCAGGATATTCCTTATGCTTTAAATACGGGAGTAAAAAATGGTCTGTATCCTTAACTGCATGGGGCAACCCAGATCAAAATGGAAACCAGAGCTGAAATTAATGACCTAGAACTGTGCCAATTATACGAGAGATGTGTGACATTTCCTAAGTGTTCAGACCTTTGAAAGGGTGCAAGTTAGAGACAGGGGCTATTCCTAATGAGGGACGGTATTGAAAGGTCAGCTGTCACAAGCAGTCAAGGATGCAGACAGGTCTAGTTCTCTGTTGCTGGTGCATTTAACAACCAAGAAGGTTGCATCTCTGAGGCATCAAGCCTGGGTCACTGTAGCACACCTCTGCTACAAGAGGCAGGGTCACAGTGCGTGTTAAGTAAGGTGTATCGAAAAGCTATATAGTGTTCCTTAAATGATATTTTAGATGTAAATTCTTTGAAGCAAAGCCTACATGCATTATTTATGTGTATGCTGTCTCAGTGAGGACTTGTTTAGCTGAAAGTTTTAGGTGTTGCTTGTAATATAAAACAATTAATCCAGTGAAGATTGCTTCCTTTTTCTTTCAGTGACTAACAGTGAGAACAAACTAGCCAGATTCCTCTCGCTTAGCTCCTGTTTCATACCTATTCTTTTGCTACTGCCGCAGAACAGGCATAGTACTCAGAGCTGACAGCCTTCTACAGTAGAAAAGACACTGCTGTCTTCTTTCTGACATCCAAAATGCCTGGAGTATCTTCTCCATAGCTGAGAGATTTTGTAAATTGAGGTAGAAGCTCTGTTACTGCAGAAAAGTTTTTAGCAGCAGAAGAAATCTGCTTCACGTTTATGTAATGTGACTCACTTCTCAGAACTTGGTAAAGTTGCCTCTTCCGTAAAGGTCACCTCAGAGAGCCAGGAGTACAAAGCATCTTATTACATCCAAATTACCCTAATCAGTTTGAGGACAATACAAAATCACTGCCTAATAAGTTATTCACAATATTCAACTAAGCATCTATTTTCTTTTAAGTATTAAATTATGCTATTTCTGATGTGAGTATGTCTAAACCATTGGATATTAAGGGTCTCACTACCAGATCAGAACTATAGTATAAATAACGTCAGTTTTAACAGTGTCAGGCAACAGCACCGTTACTACATGGTGTGGTTAGGATAGAATCCTGTGTTGTAATTTCTTCAGTGTGAAGGTGAAGATAAGAGGTTCTCACTCTGGCCAGTCATTCCCAACCTCCAGCCACAGTTTAACTGTTTCACTTGTGATGATTCCATTGTTTGGAGGGGCCTTGCCTGAAATGAATCATTGCAATGATGTGGGATTCTGATTTTCTGATCCAGATAATTTCTCAGATCTGTTCTAATAATTGTAACATGGGGCTGCACTCTTGCAAAGCTCAAAATGTGTTCCTTTGCTCCTAGTTCTTTCAGCAACTTTGGTCTTAAAATTCCTGGATTTTGTAACAACCTATCTGCTGTTTAGTCCCCACTTCTTCCCTGTGGGTTACTGACAACCCTCTACAGACTCCAGATTACCTGCTCATTCAAATCAGAATGACCTTCTAACATGAAACTAATTGCCCAGGGGAGCATGCATTTTTCTGTGAATTATTGCCTTGACTTTCAGATACTTGGCTCAAAGCTGTTTCATTATAAGCTATGTGCAAACTGTATAATGCATGTCCCTATCACATCTTTAATTCTTTAGTTCACTGAAATATTCCTCAGGAATGAGCATTTCTGTAAAATGCAATACAGAGCTTCAAAAATCCTCATTCAGTCCTAAACTGCATCCTACAGTAGTGATTTAAAATCCAGAATATTATTTGGATTTTTTTTTTCCTAAATAAGATTAATCTGCTTATCTATAAAGTCCTAGAGGTGGAAATCAACACAAATGCAGTGAACCAGGTGGTTTTATTTTGTGCAAAACTATCCCAGCTGCACTGGCTGAAGTAAGTTCACCATAAGCTAAACCTGTGTCTCAGTGTCAGTGCCAGTCTTCTTTTTGCTTACCTTGTTTAACATCTGGTACCCTTTTGCACGTTCTGCATTTATGAAATCATAGGAGTCTGTTCAAGAGTGACACTGCCATATGGTATCCCAGGTAAACAGTGAACACTTTGTTGAAAATGAGCACAAACATTCTGTGGATTTCTGAGTGTTTCCTTAAACCTAAAATCCTCAATAGTAGAGGCAGATATATTTCTTGTTCTGTTCTGGTGCAGAATGAGGTCCTGGATAATTTATACTTTATGGATTCATGCTGCATCCACCCCTTCCTTACTTGCAAGGCATAGAGTGCTGCTGTGTTTCCACAACCATTCACTTTATATTGCATTATCCAGCGTAACGATGACTACTTAGATGTTGAGTGACATCGCTGTTGATCCCTTCTTACAGTGAAGGGGTCACCAATTTAAGACAGGCAGAACACTATCAAGACTCTCTTTTTTTAAATTATTACTTTTGAAGAGACAGTATCTGCCCTGCCTGTGGCTGCTGACTACCCAGGTACTCCTTGGGATATTCTGCTTGCTGCATAAGTTTAACTAAAATGCAACAGAAGTGCAAGGTGGGTGGATGAACCACCTGCCTAGACCCATAGTCTGAAAGAGGATCCACAGCATATGCTCCATGTGAGTTGCATAGTCTCCTTGCACAGGGAGCCTCTACAACACCCAGGATATACGTCCACTCAGCGGGCACGGAGGTCAGACCCCATGTTTGAGATTACCGGGATCACAGTGGAGAACAGAAACCCTACCATCTTAGCTACAGCACAAAGCTTAATAAAAAACTTTAGTTAACCAGAAAGCTTAATTAGTTCAACTTTGCTAATGGTTTGTTTTGACCAAAGTAGCCTACAAAGTGTTCCCACAAGCAGTTCAACTGGCATATCCAAAGGATAGGTAGTCCTGGCAACCTTTACTGGGCATTTTTGCAAGCAGGTGGGGCCAATGGTCCTTTATGTGGCACAGCTGTAGCTGGATGAGGCTGCATCCCTGCTATCAAGACAGGCAAGGCAAAACAAACCCACAAATCAGATTTGTTTCTTGCCAACCTGGGAGTTCCCAGGTGTTTGTCAAAAGGGGCGAGATCAGACTTGCTTGTTACATGTAAAACACCCAGCGTTGCACATCTGATCTCAGTAGTACAGATACAAAATTACAAGCGGGGGGGGGGGGGAGGGGGAAATCACGAACTAGTTTGCTTATTTCTTTACTAAAGCAAAACCCAGAAGCCTTTATATTGCAACGTCCTAATAAGAAGTCATAACACAACAAAATGCATCACATTTTTATTTGGATGAAGATTCACGGTTTAAACCTTTCTTTCTAAAATGCCCATAATTTTAAAGAACAAAAAAAAAAAAGAAAAAGCAAACCCAAGCAAACCCCCACAACATGACAAGAGAATGGCTGTTTCTTCCCCAGTTCTAGGTGGCGGGTGAGGCCTCCCTCCGGGCATGCCCCGCTCTCCTGCCTTCAAAAGCCAGGGCCTCCGTGCCGCTGCAGGACCGCCGAGGGTGGAGCTGCCAGATGGAGGACTTCTCCGGCCACGGATTTCCAAGAGAATGGGACTTCCCTTGTTACCATCTGTGAGTGTTTACTGTAGGAATACCAAAGTAATCTCTTGGGTTTAGGCGATACTTTTGGTCCTTGCCTAGGATGGGCAGTAGCCTGCTAAACCTCGCGTGGGGCTTATGTTGTTATTGCTGCTCGAGGGATTTGACGGCCCTTTGCCTTTTCTTTTGCCCTTGCTTCTTGGGCAGGCAGAGGGGACTGCAGTAGTTTGCTTTTTCCTCCGAGATCTGCAGTAGGAAACAGGGGTGCTGGCACCTGCCTTCCTCCGCCCAGCCCCCGGTGTTAACCTGGGAGTTGTGACAGCCCACCGCTGCTCTGGAGAGGATTCACCCGTGATTTCAAATCACCCGATTTCTCTTTTCTCCCTCCCTCGCTCCCCTCGAAAGCTCAAGTACGTCCCATCCCCTCCGACCGGGCGCGGCCCTGCCCACCCCG
>NW_010236051.1:0-24903 GCF_000690775.1 Eurypyga helias
CAGTATCGAAGGCTTTGCACAAGTATCTCTTTTGCTATGTGGCCAGTTCCTGAAGGCTATGCGTGGTCCCTGTTAGGACAGCACTGCGATCATGTCCAAATAAACTAGAAAAAAAAAGAGTGCATGAGAATAGGTTCTGCAAGAGGTTGAGGGTAGCCTCCTAAAAGGATATGTAATTGATGTGCTTCACAACGCCGACAGCCATCATAAAGGTAATTGCGAGTTCACCGTAAAATATTCAGGGGTAAGAAGGTAAAAAGTTCTGAAAACACGTAGAGCTTTGTCCTCCCCCAGCAAACCGTTGCACCAGCACAGAAGATGTGCTGGGGCTGAGGAAAGGCAAGGTTCAGCTAGTCCCTACAGTAGTGTCTATCAGTAGAGTCCTTCATACAGAAATTTGACCATCAATAGACATATCCTCCCCCAGCAGAATTAACCAAGGAGAATAAGGGTGGAAATACTGCTTTTCACTGAAGTGAATCCTTTTGTGGTGGAGGAGTTGGTTTGATAGAAAAGGTTGCTGTATGTATGTCTGTAGCAGGGTAAACTGAGCCCTCTGTGGTTTGGATTATCCTGTCTTTCATTCCTCGCTGAGTGCAGTGTGGGAGGCGTACGGTTTGGCGGGTAAAGCACAAGCGAGTGCCTTGTTTATTTGTGAAGCTTCTACTACTCACAAAAAATGAGTAAAATTGAACCAAGAAATACAACATGCAAGCCAAGAAGACTGGCATGTTATTAAGAAAACTGGCATCTCAGTACTGGAATGAAAAATAGTAGGCTCCTGGGTATGGTGAAGTGAAACAGTAAGTTCAGGTCCATCATTCTGCATGTCAGTGCCTTTCAAGCGCCACCGACCGCCTGGATTTATGTCTGATGATGCTGAGGAGGGCAACACAGCCACGGTACAGCCACAACTGAACTTGACGGAGCTACAGTCATACTGGGGAGATAGCTGGATAGTCAACTGGAGACCAAAAAACTCTTAGAGCTCAGAATACAGTGCCTGCTGACTTTGGTGAAGATTTTAGGGTCTTGGAGCAGAAGTTCTTGCAGTGAATTTATTTTAATCTGTCCTGAGCCTAAGCCACTGGCCATAAGTAGCTTATGGTCAGGGAGTTTGGTACCATGTCTTCCTCCTGCCAGGCTCCTGATACCATGATAAGTATTACCTAGACTGTGAGAGAAGAATAGACAGCTGGTCAGAAGATTGACTGATGATTAAAGACTGTGGCCACCAGGAGTGTTTGAATTTGCTTTCAGCTTTAGCTTGAGCTAAACTGACTCCATCTGTGGAAGTGTATTCACCTGCTTATTAGGGGTGATTAAAAATTTTCTGGTTTCTTCTGTACTGAGGCTGGGAGCCAGGAGGGAAGCACAGTGGCATATGGAGGGGGACAGCTGAATGAGAATGTGTCACATCACAACACGTAACGGCTACATATGCAGAGAAGGAGCATAAGCACAGAAGTGACAATGTCCATGTCTTGTTAGATGTGCAGGCCACAGTCCAGACACAGGAAAATTAAAATCTCTCTAGATTGTGACCTCTCTATGTCATGATGTGTTTCAGCTTTCCCTCTTTCTTGGAATTGTGTGGTACTTTGGTATACAAGGTGGCAGGAACCCAGGAATCCCCTCTGCCTTGTGCTTTGTAGGCTGCAGAGGGAACGGGTATGCAAGGGAAAGATGTTAACTGATACTCTGGGTTTGGGTTGGTTTAATAGCCTCGGATAAGCTTGGTCTGTGAACTTGGGGGTTATTGGTCACTGCGCTCTGAGCCAGAGAGCACATAGACTTCAGTTGTCACCAAGAGCTGCTTGGCAGGAGGTTATACCTGACTCACATCAGAGGAGCAGTAATCGTGCTCAGCTTGCCATATCCTCAGGCATGTGCTGGCCAGGACAGGGCGCTCACCCCTGCTGTTAATCTCTGAATGATTCTTTAGAATTACTGCTAACAGTGGTTGGATACGTGGGGCTTTGTGGCCGCCTTGCCTTTATTATGTCTTACTTCCAGGGATTTCAGCAGTGCCAGATCAGTTAAAGCCACTATGTACCGATTAGCTCTGTCTGCTCTGGAGCAGATTTCGTGAGCTTTCCTTTGTGGGATAGCTGTCATGCAAGGCAATGCCGCCAACTGGACAATTACAGGGCTTAAAAGAAAATTAAGTCACTTAACAGTGCTGGAAGATGGACCGATTTCATGAGCACCCTTCCCCGGTGCATTGTCTCTGCAGCTTGTTCTTCTCTCCTTTTCCTGTGGGTGTCTGTTTTGGCTGTGGATGACAGTCCATGCCTAGATTTCTGCTGGAACCCTCAGGGACCTTGCTGCATGAGTGATGCCTTCTCTACCTCCCTCTGGTGCAACATGCAGAGTTCAGTACGTGATAGTGTCTCTCCTTGCCTGGAAGGCTTATTTATTTTCAGTGCCCTTCATTGCACCGGCCCTCTGCTCAGGCCTATGTTAATTCTTGCATATATTTGCAGCACCCACAGTGCCTAGAGATGGCAGTGCTCTCAATGACTTAAAAGTCACCGTTTTTCTTGGCTTCTCCCTTATATTTTTTGGGTCAGCTTTGTTTCTTTTCGCTTGGTTCCAGCCTCAAATTGGCCATGATTATATGTCACAATCAAGATGTTAAGCCAAAATATATAGAAAATATGAATTGGCTCCTTTGCCAGTGTAAATCAGCCAGATGACCGTATGTTTTGCCAGACTTTCTAGGCAGAGGTAATGTGCTGGCATTGCTCCTGTGTCTTGTCCCTAAGACACCGGGCCCGTGACAGAGCTGCCACGCAGAAATAGAAGAGCTGCCTAATGTTGTGTGGAGTTTAACATGCTCTGACCCCTTCATCTGCCAACTGACAGGCTTCCCATTTCAGTGCTTCAGTGAGATGAGAGAATTTTTCAAAGAAAATAAAGCTACCAGAAGATGAATGAGAGTTACGCATCCCCAGCCCAGTTCAGGGGAGTAGTTTCTGTGTTCTGCCTCTTGGCCGGGACATGCTGCCCATTGGGGATGACAAGTTGTGCTGAAGCCCATCTTCAGTTTTAACACCAGCAAAACCCTCTCTGCTTTTAGTTCTTTTCAACCAGCTCATGGCTGCAGGTGCCCTGTGGTATAAGGCTACGCTGCAGCGTGAGAAGGATTGTCCAGATGATAGGGCACAGTAGTATGGGTGACAGACCCAGGTTCCCAAGGCTTGGTTAGGTCACTTGCTTTCACTGACCTTCATCCTCAGTGGAAGTTTAGCATGTAGATCCCTGTTGATCTGACCTGCAGTCTTTGCCCCAGGCTGCCAGTATGACCTCAGACCTCCTTGCTCAATATTGTTTTCAGAATTCACTACTTACCTGAGGAATCTCAATATCTGAGCAAACAGCTGGAAGCCCTTGAGGGGTCCAGGTTTTCACGCAGAGCATTCTGCGCTTTCTGGAAGTCGAGGGGTGTGTGGTGTCTTTGTTTGGGCACCTGCAAGTATGTATATACAGACTCGTACATCTTTCTGGAGAATTTCCTTAGTGTTTCTATGGCTCAGCTCTCTGCATCAGTGACATGCCGCTACAGTGAGAATACCTCTGTTTGTGTTCATGGGGCATTCAGATAAAGAAAACACCAGAAGTGTTTCAGCTAAACAGGGAGAGCCTAGCAGGAGGGGGAGAGGACTGCATCATAAATTTACAGGGTCCGAATGATCTGCTGGTTGGTCTGACACTAGCTGTGTGGTTTGGTTTGGGTTTTGCTTTTCCACAAAAAGAAATAATTTTAATGTCTGCTTTGTTCACATATTTTGAGCTTGTTTCCATTTTCTAATTTTTTTTTTTTTTGCAAGGTAAAATTCTTGTTTTCCAGCCAGCCCTCTGAATAAATGAAGCATTAGCTGGTGAGCCAGTAAATTGCTGGTTGGATCAAAGGCATTAACTGGTTTTGTGGTCCAACCTCAGCGTATCTATAGGTGACACTGAATGGGAAGGTTGTACAAACAATAATACACAGAAGTCTATAAAAGCTGCAGTTGTGGTCAGGAAATTAAAGGACTGGAAACCCAGCAGTAGATAAAAAGATAACCTAACGCATGGCCATCTGGTGGAAGATGAACAGTAGAAGGCAGTGATGTCAAGCAGTGTAGGGCATGATTCTGGCAGTGTTACTAAGACTGCTCATCCAGAACAGAGAGGGAATAGTCCTCCAATATGTTCTGCTGAGAATGGATCCAACCTACTGACATTAGGTGTAAGTAGAATCATAGAACGATAGTGCACATAAGTTTATGGAAATCTCAGTATAGAACAATAGTAAATTGGGGGCATTATTGAGGCTGACTTTGATTAAAAGACTTAAGTATATAGTAACGCTTAGGGTAAGATGACAGCAGTTGAAACTGTAAATGTCAGAGAAGCACAAGTTGTGTATGGTGGGTCATACAAAAGAATGATTATTCCTGAGTAGAGTATAATTTGCTGAAATGAAGGAAAATTACTTTTAAACTGAACACAGTAAAGCCCTTTATGACAGCACAGTGTATTAGATTACACAAGAATACACTAGGTATGTTGTAGTGGAGAAATAGTACAAAAGGTATCAGCAGAAGCATTTAAAAACTGCCTGGAACAATCATTAGCAAGAAAGAATCTTGTACAAGTTGAGAGGGGGATAGATGTTATCAGGTATCTTTAAGCTGCTGTACTTCTGATGTATTTCCCACTTCCAGTATGCACAGAGGCGCAAAAGAAAACTGTTTGCTTTATCTGAAGTAGCAGATAAAAGTTCATAGCATGGGTAAGAATAACCCATTAAATAACAGTTTGTTGCTACGGTGGAGCAGCGCAAAGCTGAGATAGCTTAAACGGGTAGCCTGACATCCCTGTTCCAAAGGAGAAATCTCGGAGCAGCGCAGTGTCCATTTGCTAGACTGCCATTCCTTACTCCTGCAGCAGGAACCAGGCCAGGGAGGGAAGATGTGGTCTGAAAGCTGATTTCCTGCTATTGCAACTCCCCCGGGGAATCCCAAACCAGGCATAGGCTGGAGCAGCCCTGGATCATGCTCATGGATTTCAAAGGCAGACTGCAGCACTTGTTACCAGTAAATCACTAGACACTGCAGCTGGAGCTTTAATGCAGAAGCAGATTGAAATTATTCTAATCAAAAGCAGGACTGACTTTGTGATGGAATAGCCTAGGACTGTGCATTGATAGCTATCAGTCGGTTTCAGGCAGTCATCCCAAAAGACTGCAGCATGCCAGCTTTTGGAAGAAGTTCTTCCCCACTAAATCAGTGCTGTTTGAAGATACTGTTTTTAAAAACCTGTATTATGTTATTCCGGTAGCACACTGCTTTTTTTTTTTTGTTGTTTGTTTGGCTTGCACCAGTTTGGCTCATTGACATTGAGATTTAACTAGTCATGGATGAAAAGTAGCATAGGAGAATAAGATTGGTTTTTACAGGGTTACACATACGACTTCCAACGCTGCCAATGATTTTAATTGAAAAAAAAAATTAATGAAAATTTTATCTCCGTATTCCCCTGGGGCAATTTTGAAAACCTAAGTATAGGTTTGAGCCCGGAGAGCTGTGGCACTGCTCTGGACTGGAGAATTCCTCTAAATGTAATTGGCAGCTGACAATTTGCAATATATTCATTAATGGTCCAGCAGGTCATGTGCATTCTGCAGAGATGTATATCATCACAAGATACAAAATACCATCACACTTTGCTCCACCAAAATTTCAGGCACACTGTGGAGTATTTGATTGGAAAGACTACAAATGGTACAATGCTAATCATGCTAAGGATTTGCTAGGCATGCTTCTGTGCTGGAGACTGTGCCTTCTAAAATGTCTCTGCTCTCTTGCATGACTATGTCCAGAGACCTTGTAGGAATAAAGGGCTAATAAAGGAAAGTACGATGATAAAGGAAAAAATGTAATTTAGCCTTTCACTAGAGGAAGCCCACATGATGGAAAATTCACTGGGATATGCCTTCTGGAGAGTAAGAGCAGGAGTTTGCTCCAAGAATAACCACAGACATTAAATGTTCTTGCTGGTTGGGAACATTGCCTTTTTTGTTTATTTATTTACTACTTTTTTTTTTTTTAAATTACCTAAGCAGAACATGTTTTTTTCAGGCCAGGCTACTTGGAATTGAACCATTTGGCTTGGGAACGCTCAATGTGAACAATTGTCTTTCTGAGCTTTCCTGGGCACTGAGAGCTGATGGGACCACCTGTGACACTGGTAATATGACTGGCCACGCGTTCAGCTTTTAGCGCTAGTTGGCAATTTCTGAATTCTGGTGCAAAGAAGGTTGACTTACCTTGAAGCTTTGGGGACAAAAATGTGCAGATCTGTATGTGTGGGCAGGGCAGTCCTGGTTCTAGCTGTGTTTGTACAGCCTGGCATGAAGTAGTTCTCCCACCTCGCCAGTTTCTAGTGAATTCAGCGGAGATTCACAAAATACTGCTGCTGTGATGAACTGCACTGGTAACAAGTGTGTATACGAGCATTCTAGGTATTTTCTCTTAGCTACCTCCATGAGAGAGTTCAGCGGACAGTAGATTCCTGTTGCCTTCACAGGTGCCCAGCTCTCTGAATCATACTGGTTCCCTGGTATAAGACAGAGATGGGCGTGCTGAAGGACCCTGCAAAGGACCACCGTGGCTAGAGGGTGGGAGCACGTAACATACACAGAGGGCTTGAGAGAAGTGGGTTTACTCTGCCTTAAGAAGATGAGGCTGTGAGGGAAATGTATTGGTTGCTGTCTTCAGCTGACTGATGTGAGTGTGTGGAGAAGACAAAGCCAGATTCATCTCAGAGGTGCACGTGGACAGGAACAGGCAAAAGTTGCAACATGGGAAATTCTTGTTAGATATAAGGAGAAATGTTATCACTATGGAAGTGGTCAAACACTGGAACAGAGGTTCATAGCGTTTGTGGCTAAAGGTTGAAGCTTTGGAGAAATTCAGACCTTGGCTGGAGAAGGCCCTGAGCGACCTGACTGAATTGGCCCTGCTTTGAGCGGAGGCTTGGACCAGATCACTTCCAGACATGCCTCGTGCAGTGGCTCTGAGACTGCGGTGCCTCAAGTGCAGGAGACTGTCTGATACTGGTCTAGCCTTTAGTTTATTGAACTCTTCCATAACATGAAAGCGATAGTCTCTTTGTCACATAGACTTTGAGTTTTAACGTTGATCTTAAAGTGCTGTAAGTTCTTTGGATGGAAGATGATGTAGTGAGTTAGAAGCAACGGTCAGAAGTGAAGGATTTTATTCTCAGCTTTTCAGTGAAGTGAATCCTGGGGTTCACAGAATGCAAATTCAGTCAGGACCATCCAGATCAACACATCTGTTTTTTATGCCAGGATCAGTACAGGGGAAGATGAGCTGCCCTTATCTTGATTGATTTATTGATTAACAGGTGGAGGTCAGGACTTCTGCAAGTGTCAGGTAACTTTTATTAGAAACTTTCTTTGCTGCAGTTTCAGCCTCACATCTTGTCCTGCCTGGGTGTTTCACAACCATCCAGAACCTGTTGTGGTCCTGCTCAAAACTGGCAGTTCTTATGGCTAAACGAAACACAGCGTTCTGCCTCTAAAGGCTCAGCACATCTGCTTTGACCGCTTGTTATCTCAGGATTTCACAAATGTTGAAAGTTTCTGTCTTAATTTATGCATTAAATGTAACTGAATGGGGTTTAAAATGAAGACAGAGAGAGAGAGAAGGGCGAAAAGCCCTTTGAGGTACCACACCTCTTTTTTCCGGGGAGCCATGAACTGAGAGTAGGGACATCAAGAGAATTGCCAGTAGACATCCACATCACACACTAACTGGAACAAAGTAAACCTCCCATATCCACACAGTTTTCATTTATCCAGGAGGGTTTGCAACCCAGTTGGCTGGCAGCAATTTTTGGAACATTGCAAGCAAATGTGGCTCCATCTTTACAAACCAGTGAATGCCAGGTCTGAGTTAAAGCCAGTTACTTGAGCAGGGATTATAGGCATTTTCCAATGATCACCACCACAGAAACAAATAAATAGATGGCTTGCTATGTATACACTCAGAAGGGAATGTTGCCCAACGTGCATAGCTCTTTACTATTAGCAGTAATGAGGACACAGCTGTCTGAGCCTGGAAGCCAGTATTTGCAGAGGATAATTCTCAAAGATTTTTCTTCTCCACTGGCTTCTGTCCACTACCCATTCTTTGCTTACAAAAGAGCCCAAAAGGCCCTAACATTTATACAAGAATTACCTTGGCTTTGTGGTGCTTTTGAGATTGTTATAAAGCATGCTGAGACATGGAGAGATTTGAAACTCGGATGAAATATGCAAAACAAATTTCTCCCCTGATAAGCTCCCCAGTGCCCTGAGTGCCAAGCATAACACCCTCTTCATAGTCAGTCACGACAGCTCCTGGAGCAGCTGGCAAGGGTTGCTGCCATGGGCAGAGATCTGAAGCTCTCCCTTCCTAAGAAGGACTTCTAAGTCCCACTGCCCACAGAGCTTGTGGCTGCGCGTGGGCAGACTGGTGAGGCGAGCGTTGAGTCATGTATAACTGGTCAGCTCTACAGAGCCTCTAGAGCAAATACAAAACTGTCCTACTGTCCAGACACACATTATGCAAGCACTGTTGGTGCAGCCAGGCTCTTTTCCCTGGTCTTATCAGCTAGGGCCAGGGTCTTAGATCCCTGGAGGAAGACAAGCACTGTGGTCTCCACTGCATGTGTGTGTGACGCATGCAGTTCAAGTGACACGAGGAAACGTACAACCGTGCCACCTCTGGCTGGAGCTTCTTTGCATGCTCAAGCCAATCAGCTTTGAATCCAATCTGTTCCTGAATGAGGTGCTGGTGATGACTGCTGAGGCTTTGTGAGAGATTAGTTAGTGATGAATCTCATATTACTGTTCCAGTTCCCCATAATGGAGATCCCTTGCTTGTACGCACGCATAGGGTCTTCTTTTTTTGTGTGTATTGAAGATTTCAGGGTATTCTGTGAGAGTGACTAGAGCATCCATACTGAATTCTCTCTAGGGGCAGGTACATTTTGCACACCTAGAATCTCTCTTGTATTTTCAGGTCTCCAATGCTGCACTCCCACAATTGTTTGCACAACATGCTTGAGCAACAGTTAAAGCTTTTGTCATGTCACATGTTCCAAGCGGCTGCATTTTAATGGAAGGAACAACCCTTCCAATAAAAGTTTCTGTTATATCCTGCAGGTGCATATTTGCATCCCTTTGTTTTCATTGTGGTTTTAATTTCTGGATCCATTTGGATCAATTTCTTCTGCCGTATTAAAAGTAGGGCTGTTCTCCTCTTTACTAGTTATTGTGGTCTATTCACAGTCTCAGGCATCTTTAGTCTGCCAAAACACTTGGAAAAGGAGCTCTTAATGACTCAGTTAAAATGTACGGTCAAGAAGTTCACTTATTAGAGGAAATGTAAACTGACCACCAGTTGGCTAAACCAGCTGGCTGGACTATTTGTGCTAGTGATTTCTCAAAGCTCCCTGGGGAGTGAAAGTGGGAATAGCAGTTCTCTTTTAGTTCTCTCATGCTCTGTACCCTAACAGAAAAGTCTTTGTAATAATTTGTTGGAGGAGAAGCCAATAGGATTTCACAGACATGATTAAAAGCTTTATAAATAGTGCTTTAAACTCTTATATTTTTTAATATGTTCCTTCTTACACGGTCTTTTAAAACTATCCCATAGAATTGCAGAGAAAATACACAGTTCAGCCATAGAAAATTAACTTTTTCAATGTTAATGATTCTACTCCTGTGAAGTTTTATGAGCCTTCTCTAGGGGTTCTTGCTTAAGGCTGTTACATATCATGCAGCAAAGGGAGGAATGTAAAGCCCTTTTGCTAGAAGTATGTTTTAATTTCTTAGTGTGCATTTCCTGGCTCTGGCTGCACATCTTTTTCATTTCCATTGCAGTAGAAAGTGTCACTTACATAACCTTCCAGCAGCTGGGAGTCTTCTCACTGAGTGCTCACTAGCTCCTCTCACCACCCTATCAGTAGATTTCAGTGTAGCCTATGATCATACAAAATAGGTAATTTTGGGAAATGGGTAGTACAGCAGTAATGCTCCATTTATTCAGCTGAAAATTATGTTTCCTGATGATGAAGAGGAAACCATGTTGAGCAGCAACTGTTTGGTACCTCTTAATTCAGCAGGTTCAGTGTTATGCTTTTGTGCAAAAACTCTCATGGGACACCAGGAATAGTCCATACAACCAGGTGTGATCCTGTACCAACAGGGAGCCCTGGGACTCAGTGGGAGTGAGGAGGTGGTGCCAGGTGTATGACCCATGCACAGTTCTCAGCCAAAGGGGAAGAGGCTGCTGCCCCTTTTGCCCCCTTGCTATGCACGTATCTGCATGGCTGTCCTATAAGCCTCAACCACAAAAGCAGGACTAAGAGCAAAGTCGTTTCACAGTTGAGCTGTTGTTTATCATCTTTGAGTAATGTTAAAAGTGTGCTAGCTAAGGAAAGGCTCAGATAGCTGGCAGGAGATCTAGAACCTGTGACACATGTTGAGCAATTCTCATACCAGGCAGAAGGAGCAGCCTTACGGATTCATGCCTCACGCTATTTAGTATCCACTTCCAGGCTGACCCTCTATGTGAAAAAAACACTTTAATCCTTGTTTAGCAATCAACCAATAACAATGCATATGGGATGCAGATAGAAAACGAATTCGGCAATCAGTGGCCAGTCCTCAGACACTGAAATATGCAATTAAACAGGTGTTTAGGGAGTTGATCTTGGATTGTGTCCAAGCTCAGCAGGGTCGGTCGCCCTTGGAAAAAAACACTGACCCCACACAGCAGCAGTTCGAATTTGGCTTCAGGCTGCACATTAGGAATGTGGCATTGTTATTTCTCCCCTTTTCTTATCAAATGTAATTATCTTGAGGAAAAAAAAGTTTTGAGAAAACATGTGATTTCACTGAGTAAAAATCTACTACTGAGGAAATTATTTCTCAGTGTCCAAATAAGGAGTGGGGGAGAAGTTTAGGGAAAGTGCTCTGTTCCAAGTAATCTTGGAACTGATACCCATGTTACTGAGCTCGGATGTTTAGTCCTGGCCTGCAATTATTCCTATTAAAAAAAGAAAAAAAGACATCCAATCTCTGTATTATTTTAAAATGGAGCCCTGAGGGCTATAAATGACTGAACAAGCTTCAGTGTTTGAGCAGACGGAGATTCTGGAATCAGCTCGCAGCCTTGAACCTCTCTGCAAGAATTTTGTATCTATCTGGAGAGCAGGGTGAGGTCCTGGGGTTGTGATGGCACAGCAGAAGGACTAAAATACAGGCAGAATACAATAAAGTATGGCCCCAGAATCACCCACCCCTCCTAGTAGCAGGGGGAAGAAGACTTTCCGTGGCAAACTTTTTTACCATCAAATTGATCTGAAGATCAAAGCCTTACTGCGTTGAACCCCATGGTGCTGATGGCCCTCGAAGAACCATGGTGGCAATAACATACCCACTTTTGTCAGTGGCTGATCAAAAGAAGGAAACGCAGCCATAGCTACTACTGTGACCCACAGAAATTTGTGGCATGATTATCAGAATTCATTACTTAAGAAAGGAAGTCATGCATGCTAAATATGTTCCAAATAGAACAAAATGTAACAGCCCATCTGCGAAACGGCACGCGTTGCCAAAAGCGTATTGTCTTGGAAATCTGCTGTCCACATTGGCTTCCCTCTTGAATACAGAGTCCAAGCAAAGTCTCTCTTCTAATCGCCAAAGTCTCCAAGCATGTGGTTCTAGCTCGAAGATGACAGGTCCACGTCCTTCCGTGATAGCTCTCTGCTGAGGCGCTATTGCCTTGCCAGCCAGCAGGGACAGGAGCTGTCATGGAGGGAGAGGAAGGGTCACAGCACCCTGAGCACCAACCGTGCCTGTGGAGGGATGCGTGTGGTCACAGATCCCACCACTTTCAACACTAGTGGATGGACTTAACAAGACAGTTGTACTTCTTGTTCCTGTAGCGGCAGGTGCAAATTGTCTCCTTGGGATGGAGCTTCTTTGGTAAGCCTTCCACACGCATTTACTCTGCCGTGGGGTATGTAGCTACATGCTCCTGAATACCAAAAGGAAACTCATCAATACATTTCTTTAACTTCTTTTTTTCCCTGTGACACAGGCCATTGAACCTTACTCAGCAATTGGTGTTTCAAGCACAAAATTTTTTGCTACAGCATATTTCAAAGAAGAAGTACTGTTCAGGTATAAGGTCCTAAAGGAAGGGAATATCTACCATGTGCCTTAATAGGTTTTTCAGATGGTTAATCAGTAGTACTACAGAAATTTGTGCCTCTTTTTTTTTTTTTTTTAATTTGTCTTCTAAACACTGAATTTCATCTCATTGTCTTTTGCTAGCTTTAGTGACCATCTACAGATAAAAACTTTGTTTCCATGAAGACATTTATAGATCACAGGCAAAAATACCTTGAACCTTTTCTTAAATAGATTCTTAAATGGAGCATTATCTTGCTGCAAGACAAATTTTCATGATTTCGGATTACTCTTTGGAGATTTCCTGATCGCTTTGCAATATTGCTTTTTGAAGCGTTGACACCAGAAATGTATTTCAGTAATTATTTTACTAATGCAATATACAGTGGTAAGAACAATTTCCTGTGTCTACTCAGTGTTCTCATGTTTATGCTTGTCCTTTCAGCAGCACTGTGTCAGGAAAAGTTCATGTTCAAGTGGCTATCTTTAATGACCCCAGAATTATTTTCATGACCAACATTTTTCACTCTTGATATGTGACCTTGCATTTGTCTCCCTTGAAATGCACTTTCAGATGTGCCCATCATACCCAGCAAATCACTTCTACATATGATTTCTATTCACTTTTTTGTTATTAACTTCACCAGATTCCGATCTTCTGCATTTTATCCCAGATGTGGAAAACAGTGGACCAAAACCGGATCCTCAGGATCCTGTAGATGCCTACAGCATGATTCCACGTTTATGATTCTCTCTGGTCTCCTAGTTTTAGCCTCTTTTGTTTGAGCATTACTGAAGATGTCTGGTCTTAATTCAATGGATTAGAGTATTGTTTGTCTTTTTATGCTGTGATTTCTTGTGGTATTATGAATACAAATGAGAGTGGCCTCAGTCCTGCATTCTTTGTGGACATGAGTCAGTATAAAAGATCACCATGTCTTCTGATAAGAATTAGCCTCCCTGGCGAGATGTGGTGGTGTGCTGCAGTTTGACGTCTAGGTTTTCTTTCTGACTATATTAATATACTGTCCTGGGCGCAGGGCGGGGCAGTGTTGGTGGTTTATGCATGGCTGTTAAATTATTTCCTTTTTTAAAACTTAATTTATGGGCAATGAATTAAAACATTCATTCATTGTTCTGTGAGGTGGCTAAACTCTAAAGAATCCATTAAGATTACTGCTAGCTTTTACAGATAATAAATCACAATGCCAGTAATTTGCATGCTAAACACAATTAGTTCATTTATTTATTTTGACATTGTAAATGATATCTATCCAGTCACCAGGCATCCTGCCATGCATTAAAAACATAATCTGTACCAATAAAAACAAAGTATCAGCACATCATATCCCACAAAGGCAGCCAGTCAGCCAGAAATATAAAAATCACTTTCTCCACCCTTCCAATCCCCAAATGAAACCCCATTGCCCCAACCACCTCACCTCTGTCAAAATGTCAAGTAAACAGAACATCACACCCCAGGGTTGCTAGACCAAACCACCACAGCCATAGATTTTTAAGGCAGATACACTGAGCTGAGAGAGAGAGACAGTTAATTTTGGATTATGCGGGCTCAGGCTCTTGCAGCAAGGGCTTCCTGACAAACGTATATGGAGATGCTGCCTCCCGATTCTCTCATTCAGTCAGTAAACCAAAGATCTTTAAAACACACGTCTTCAAGCCATGAAGCTCTGTGTTCGTTCTAGGTGGTATTTCTTAGGAGGCAGAGAGCAGTGGTCTGGATAGGCCATGTGGTTGCTCTCAGTATTCATTTGGGAAGTAACAAAGTGGATCGTTCCCACTTCAGATCAAATTTTAATTACAGTCTGGACTTCCGCCCGAACTTCTGCCCTTGGAACTAGCTATGGGAGCAGTAATGTGAACAGAACTGGGAGGATGGAGGAGAGAACATAGATGACTGCTGATTCAATAGAACACAGCAGCATAATCAAGAGATGAGACATCCAGGGTCAGCGTTGGCCAAGCAGTCCTTGGCAAGAGAATTTTTAAGCAGAGATCCATCCTGCCCTGCCTTGGTTCTCTACTGTGGTTTTAAGTGCTGAACGGCTGCTCTCTCACAATCAGGAACCTTTAAGGAGTCACCTAGATTCACTAGTCACTTGGGAAAATTTGGACTTACTCAGAATGATTAGGTATGATGACCTTTAACATCCTCTTGTTTTTATATGTAATTTCACAGCAACAGTCTGTAAGGGTAAGAAGAGGTATGGTAGCCTGATAACTCTTCCAGTTTGCCACTGACTCTGTCAATAGTTCTCTCCCTGTTTTAGTAACTAGTGGAAACTGTGAGGTTCAGAGAACCATTAGGGTAGAATAGTAATACTGTGAGTAGCATAGAGTTTAGCTGAAAGAGCCTCTTATGCCTCTTAGGTCTCCTGGTAGAACGTAATGTTTTCAGAATGATGGTTAATCTTTTACTTTAGATCTCATTAGACAGTGTAAAGGCTGCACAAAATTTCGGAAAAAGTCACATCTTTATTGCTATAATAGGGCAGGTTGTATTGGGCTGCACAAAGGACTACAACGTAGAAACGTCTGTGACCTGTTCTTGCCTCTGTCTTGTTGAGTGGTCAGCAGGTTGGTCGGCCTGCCAATGGTTGGTTGGCAGGCTAATCTTTTAATTTCATAGTCTGGAATTTCCTGGTTAAAATCCAGGGCACTGTTATTTATCACCAAGTGGGCCATTGCAGGGTTTTGAAGAAGCATTTGATTTGTGTTAGGATTGGAAGGCTTACAGTAAAAGTGGACTAATGGTGAACTGGCTCCGTATACGAGGGCAGGCCCTGCCCTGAATAGTTTGAGGTACTGAACACTGAGGGAGGCTGGCGACAGAGATTTTGTTATCCCCATTTTTCAGACAGGAAGCAGGGCAGCAGAAGGTAAGAGCAATAAGTTCCCACAGGGTAAATTCTCACAGATGAGTTAGTGTGCTCACTGCTGCTGCGCCAGTCCCTTCTCCTGCATAGTAACTATCTTTAGTCTGTTTTCACTGAAAACAGATCTAATTTATGTTTGCTTCCTAGTTCACCTCATGGCAATTCTTCTTGCAGCCATGTACTGAGTAATTAGCCAGAATCTCAGAAGAGGTATTCAGTGACACTAGCTATTAGTAAAACCTAGTCTTGCTCTTGGGATCATATCATAGAATGGTTTGGGTTGGAAGGGACCTTAAAGATCATCTAGTTCCAACCCCCTGCCATGGGCAGGGACACCTTCCACTAGGGTTGCAGGTAATGTTTTCTAAGGATCTTGGCAATGAAAGGTACTAAAAGCAGGTTCAGTAACCAGCTCACCATCCTTGGATATCAGTGATGGGTGACACCATGTGATGCTTTCATGGTACTGATGCCAAAATCATCAAATACCACAATCTGTTAACACCCTGAATG
This sequence comes from Eurypyga helias, assembly GCF_000690775.1. NCBI lineage: Eukaryota > Metazoa > Chordata > Aves > Eurypygiformes > Eurypygidae > Eurypyga > Eurypyga helias. Next base: position 15,667 of record NW_010236051.1, read on the forward strand.
GGGGGGAAGTGGAGTTTCTAGGGTTTCTTGCTAGCTTGCTTCACTTTAGTAACTCTTCTGCTCTCCAGCTGATTAGACTTTACTCTGGGGCTCAGACAACTCATTGTGGTATTTCTTTCCATGATGCAGACTGCAACACAAGTTATGCTGGGTCAGAGGCACTCTGCCAGGCTCTAGGAAACTGCATCTCAGGGACTTGTTGACCACATGTGCTATCCTTGTATGGAGTAGCCCTTAAAAATTTATTCTCTGAACTTTTCTTATCTGCTTTGAACCTACAAAACTGCTGAAGATTTAGTATCATGTACATTTAGCATCACAGTTCTACTCTAGTGTTGCCTATGACCCATCACAAGGGGAGAGGTGGTATGAATGAGCTTTGAAATTGTATTCCCAGGGCACGGACACACCTAAGATTCTGTAAATGGGACAGAATGGGACAGAAATAAGCTGTGAAACCAGAAGAAGAAGCGGTTTACACATTATTGACTAGCCGTCAGGTTGTTTCCACTTGCAATTTTCCACTCAACCAAAGACACCCTGGGAGTGGTTTGATAGAGTTTCTGTGCTGGCACTTAAGTCTAGTGAATCCATTACAGGCAATGTCTCCAAGTTTTATGGCTAGTTTTCTTCACAGTGGAGTAACTTATTTGATGCTTTTTTGTTTGGTCATTTTTTTAACTTCCCCTGTCAAATGTCTAGTTTTAACTTTATCAGGCACACCAGCTGGGCAAGGCACCCCCTGTCCCCCAGCTCTGATATTCTTTAAGAGGATACCTAACGGTTAGCCAATTGTTGCACCAACATTTTTCTCATCACTGTGCAAATATGAGCTTTCACTTAGTGAGCCCATGTAACATAAATAACCCCTGGCAGATAGGCTGGAGTCATACTACCTGTTTGAACTGAGGAGGCTGCTTGCCAAAAATAATTGATTTGATTGCACTGGCTGGGTCTGTCAGAGTTTAATGGTGCATCATGGTAAGGTGCAGTCTTTGAGAAAGCCAGAGACGTGTAATACAGAACTGTGTGCGTGTGCTCAGGCCCAAGCAAAAAGATTTGATGCTACCAGTAAAACTGTTTATACCTGTTGGTTGTCTAAAACTTCATTAATTAAGTCAGTGAGGTATTACTCTGTAAAATGTGGGGAGTCAAGGTGTTCTGCATAGATTACTTCAGGTTGACCAGGTTGTCTAGGGACAGCAGAAACTCCGCAGGTAGCCTCTGTTGTAAAAGATTTTGCATTGAAATGGAAATATGTCTGCAATACCACCGTAAAAGGTGAAGACTGGGAGCAAGCAAAGAATTCTGCTTGGCAGATAGCAAAGAAAAGAGGTTTGATGTCTTACTCTTCTGGAGTGCTTGTACTGTTGTCCATGTAACTGCTATAATGATGACTCAGGAAAGAAACCAATCCCATAGCCACCCACTGCTTTTGGTGAAGGGTGCATGTTGTATCCCTGCAAGAAAGATGCACCACAAAAGAGTGGAGGATCTTCAAGTAGTATTGCTACCTTATGTTGTGGTAAGACCCTGACTCTTGTTTTGTCTCCACTGTGCCGCTTCTATTAATATTACTGGAAGCAGGGAGCATGGAAAATTAAAATCTCTTTTTAAAGCTCAGGGTAGGTTAGAAACAGCAGAATTGGCCAGATCCCAAGGTCCCACTCCTAAAACAATAAGCAAACATGACAAATAGAAAGCTTTTTCATTTAGAGAACATTAATGTCATTCTTACTAGATTTATGGTTAGATAAAATCTGTGTTCAAATACTACCAGTTATGTGTGATATGCTGTATGAAGGGAGGATCCAGAATTTTTGGCTGAATCGCAGAAGCATTAGCTGAACTGGACAACATATTTCTGTACCTTTGTAGTCTAGAGTTGTTATCCCCTTTCCCACTTCTCCCACCATTTCCCCAACCTTCATCTGGTCAATAAATGCATGGGAACCAATTTCCAATGGTTAACTACCTGGCAAGATAAGAAGTCTAGATTCTTTCCATCTATATAATATGTATGTATATATTTATATATCCAAACATGTTAGATGTGCTGCTGTAATAGATTGGATGAGTTATTTTGTGACTGCTGGAGTTTTACAACTGACCAGCTGTGCTATGTGCCTCGGAGACAGACACCGCGACGTAATTCCTGCCTTCTGCTGCCTGCTCCAGCCCAGTGCGTCTGTGAGATACTTTCAGTCGCGACCCGATAAAGTCTGGGTTAATAATAATCGGGGGGGATCAAGGGAGTAGCATTGCTTGGATGACATAGTACTTTAGCAGAGGCCAGTGCACAGTATGCTGGAATAAAAAATAGTTTAGGTATCAATAAATAAAACATAGGGTTCTGAGTTGGCTGAAAAAATGACACAATTTATCTTTTGATATTTCCATTCCTGACATCTAGAGGCAAGCCTGACGCCAGAAACACCGGGGAAGAGACTGAGCAAGGAGGGATACAAATTGAACTTCTGACTCTGAAAGGCATTTTTAATCAGTTAGGTTCCAGGGTCCTGGCTTATATAAATGTAGGAATGCTATGCACCTCCTTTGCAAAAAAAAGAAAAAAAAACCCACAACATAAACGCCCTAAGGGGTTGTAATAAAAAACCAAATACATTTAAAGCAATAAGGATGGTAAAAAAATTAAACAAAAGGAGTTTTATTGTCAGGAAATTGATTCCAGGGAAGTATACATTTTTTTGTCAGGTAGAGGTTGATTTTGGTTGAACCTTCTGTCAGAAAAATTACAGGGAGATAATCTACATTGGTGGGGGTAGGAAGTAATTTTTTTTTAGATGTCTGAGTTGTGTTTATACATCTCTTGAACTCCCATTCATCTCTTACTCCCCAGTGGGGCTATATAGCCCTTTCAGCAGCCCTAGGGGTGAACACTGCTCTGTAGCATGGAAATCCCAGCTCAGTGACAAAGCAAATGTGGAAGTAGTAAAAAACTCAAGGTAATGCAATCCTTTTCTTGAGGAGCTCTGAGAAACACTGGGTCATTTGCAATAAGGAGAGACTTGCTGAGCACCCTCAGTTCTCACTGCCCTCAGACATTTATTATTACAAATTTTACTTAAGGTTATGGCCTTTCTCTCTACTGCAAGACACTTTGGAACCTCGCACAGAGCCGGTGTACACATTGTGAGTGCCAAGTCCCTGTACAGGGTGAACAATCTCTCGTTGTTGCCATTTCTAATATTTTCTTTCTGTCTTTCTGCGTTGCAGATGTGGATGAATGCGCTTCAGATTCTCACCAGTGTAACCCCACCCAGATCTGCATAAATACTGAGGGGGGCTATACCTGTTCCTGCACTGAAGGCTACTGGCTGTTGGAAGGCCAGTGTTTAGGTAAAAACCTTGTGTAATGTCGTATTTGAGCGTCTGTATGTGTACTTGTGAATAGCTGAAATAAGGTCACTGAGCATCTTTGTCAAGTACACGGTTAAACCTTCGGCTATGTGGAAACTGTCTTTGACCTTTCTAAGTGCCAACGGTACGCTTGGCAGAGCGACTCCCTCATGGAACGAAAATGTAGATGTAAACGCCATATGACTAGCATCCATGGGATTTTCATATTCGCAGTCTGAAGGATTCCCTTTCATATACCATCAGTCGCAAGCATGTATACAAAAAGATTTATTCCCCAACAGACCTGTCCTTCCCTCACTGTGACACTGTGGACCTGAAGGGATCGGTACTTGATGCCAAGGAATGGGCCAGAAAATCCCTAGATTCAACCAACCCTTTTGCATGGGGGTGAGAAAAAAATTACCTCTGAACTGGGTGCCATTTCAGTAGCTTCCAAGGAGCTGTATTTCAATTTTATTATTTTCCTTGCAGCAACATTCTGTTCATCCTTTTAGCTCAGCTCTGTTAAAAAAAACATCCCTCAACAAAGCGCATGGGAAAACCTTCCAGCTTCCCTCTCCTCCAGCCCATTCCCCTCACTTGACATGCCCATGGAATGATGATGTAGATGTTAATTGTAGGTACAGGGATAGGACCTAGCCTTTGGGATACAACTTTTTTCTTTTAAAGTTTGCTCATTATTACTTTTTTCCCCTCGGCACAGGGGGGACCATCCTGTCACAACACCTCAGCTGGAATGAGAAAGGGCTTTCCCTGCCCATTCATCCCTGGAGCCTCTCCAGTTATTTTCAAACTTCCTTCTCCCATGTGCCAGTTCCAGTGAAGGGCTGACTCACGGCTGCTTTCCTGACTACTGCAACCAGCTGCTGTGTAACTCACCTGGCAGGGACAGAGCTGAGCCCTGTCCAAGCAGGGGTGTCTGCAGCCATAGCTGCTTTGGGGAGTCACTGTCTTGTAGTTCCCCTGGGATATGAAGCCTCCAAGCCCCCTGTTCCTTAATCTCTGATAATTCCTCTTCTCTTGGAAAAAAAGCTTGTGCCGGGGGTTGTACAGGCATACGTGATGGGGTGCGGATGTGGGAGGACAGGGAGGGGGACTCTGCTCTGCATCACCTGTTTTGTTACCCATTCACTTCTCCCACTTACAGCCCAAACAAAAGGGCTGTGCGCAGCGTTCAGGATTTGGACATGGATCTAAAGTACTTTATTGCTTGATGGATATACCAGAGAACTGAAATGGCTGCATTGCCGAGTTGATTTGCGTATCTGCTTGCGCTATTTAAAAACAGGCAATAACATCCCAGTGCTGCCCACTTCACGTAATCATGGGGTGGATTATTGCAGGGCAATGCAAAGAGGTAAAGGCATATTGTGTTTAGAGTTGCTGTATTTTTCCCTAAGTGTAAAAAAAGTGTCGGTTTTCCGTACTTTCCACTGGCCTTGGAGAAGTGATTTTTGCTGGCAGAAAGCAGTAAAAGACCGTTTACTGAAATCCTGGGTTGGTTTTAGAGACAGAATTTTTCTGTGCACTGTTAGTAAACCACAGCTACAAAAAGCTACGCTTCTATCTGTTGTAATTATCCCAGTAAAGTATATGTAGTAGAAGCCAGTCCAGCAGTATCCACACAACCCACCCACAAGAAGCAGCCCTGTAAAAGGCCTTATCCCCAAAAGTAGCAATCTTGAGATAACGGTCCCGCAAAAGCCAAAGCATGTATTTAAAGTAATGCGTTGTGTCAGTGAAATGAGCTATTGATTTACCTAAAATCCATGTCACCTTTTGCAGGATCTGGGCCAAGCCCACTGCTGATGTACGTACCAGAGCCGACCCTGGCCTTTAGGTTATCTTGCTATTTAGAATGCAGTGACAAATAAAAGTTAGTAAGGGTGAAACTGCGTGTCAGTGTCCTTGTTATTTTTCACAGAGACTATTTCCAAGAATTTTGACATTTTAAGAATGGTTTCCTGAGACTTTCTATGGCAAAATTGACCCGATGTAGGCCAACAACATAAACTTGAATTGCAGGATGTAGCTACTTATACAACAGTCTCACAACACTGTTGTTTTTATGGTATTACCACATTATGTAAATGTTCAAGTTGTTCAAGAATTCTGTTTCCCAACACATTCTTAATATTTAAAACAGGAAGCAGCCAATTTAGCAAACAAAAGATGAACTGCTGGAATTCATGCAGAGATCTATGTATACGTGTGAACCACAGAGAGAATGTAATTTTGATTTTCCCATCCATGGGAACCTGTGGTGAAGGTCATTTCACCAAAATCTGCACCTTCTTGCTTTGCTCCTTCTGGAAAACTGACTGAAGATAATCACTTGGGTTTCTACTGCACAAACCTCAAAGCTTTGAGACTAGCCACTAAAAAGTTTCCATAAATCAAAAGGCAGTTGACACCACAGGAAATGTAAAGCCTCAGACAGGACAACTTCTCCAGGTGTTTCATTCCATTTCTTAGTCCAGGGGCAAAATTCTTCTAGCACTTACCTTCATACATATCTTACAGCATTTCCTTGTGCTTATGACAGTCAGTTGCATGTATTGCTAATGCGGCAATTCAGCCCAAACTGCTATTTTGGCATTCAATTTACTGTTTACCTTTTAGAGTCTATAACTTGTCAGTTAAAAATTCATATAAAAAGTGAGTGTGACTATTCGAGGGAGGAAAAAAAAGTCTTTAAAGAATATCCTCTCTAAAAAAGGAAGTATTTAGTAACAAATACTTACTGCTTTTCTAGTGCTATGTGTGGAGGGAAGAAAAGTTTCTATTAATTCTGACAAAACTGTGCTGCAGCGTTGGCTGTGCTTGTGCTGACAGGCTGTGCCAGCTCTCAGGTATGCTTCAAGTTAGCCACCTAAAGGGACTGACTCTGGGCTTCCTGGTGACATCACATGAAGCTGAAGATTACAGCAATGACAGTCAGTTTATAGGACATGATTGTTGTCAGCTGTGGATAAAAACCCATGACTACATTCTACTGGGTAGAGATGTATTTTAGTTGTAACTGTGGGCCTGAACACCTGAAGTTTGGCTGCTATATCCATAACCAGTATGCTGGGTTATTTCTGTGTTACTGGTACTGTTGGCTCAGTGTGTTTGCTGCTTTGTACCTGCATGTGAAAATGCAGACCACTCTGCTTTTCGTCTTTCCCATCTCTAGATATAGATGAATGTCGCTATGGCTACTGCCAGCAGCTGTGTGCCAACGTGCCCGGTTCCTACTCCTGTACGTGCAACCCAGGCTTTACCCTTAATGATGATGGAAGATCATGCCAAGGTACTGTGTGTGGTAAACCATGACTGAAATATTTGGTCCCAGTCCAGCAGCACCCTTAAAACTTGCTTAGTTTACAGAATACAAGTAACCTTCCCAACAGAGGGGTACAGGTGCAACATGACCAGTGTATCAGGAGAAATAGGCACAGAGGACCAAGCCCTAAAATGCAGAGTTGCTCAGTTCACTGAAATTACTACGAGTTTAGGCACTGCATTTATTTTTAAAGTCAGGCTGTGTGACCCACCTGAGACTGGAAATCTCTGTCAGATCAGCAGATTAGATCTGAGTCTCCCAGGTTCCAGACTAGAGTCCTGAGCATTAGACCCCCTTTTGCTGTGATGTGCTACCTCGATCAAAGGCAACAGAGCCTCTTTACAAAGTCTCTCCGTAGCTAAGCAGGGAGCATCTTCCCACATGCTGCAGGAAATGGTCTGTGCCAATGGTGTCCAGAAGCTGCTAATGTCCTAAAAGGAAAAAAAAAAAGCCTTTTCTTAGCCCTAGGTTTCCATGAGGACCGTTCCTCATTGCATTTTCTTCCTCAGGAATATCCTGCTGCATTTTGTCTCAGGTCTGTTATGACATAATCAGTTCAGTGGTTTTAAAATTGCAGGATAAAGACAGAAACATTTGTAATAAATATTTCGTCCCCTTCTTCCATGTTATTTTTTTTGGTTGAAGACATTCCCAAAATGCTTCATTTCCACACATGTTGTGTTTCCAACATGCTATTTCCAGGCATCAGCCTGAATCCCAATAAACAATACTGATTTGGCTATATTTTTTCAGAACAAACCATTCTGACTGTACAGCTGATCTCTTTGAAGTGCTTTACAGTAATGAATTGAAAACAGAGTTTGGGGAGAAGTCACTGATGCATTGGCCATTGGTTTCCCACAGATGTGAACGAATGCACAAGTGAAAACCCTTGCACTCAGACCTGCGTCAATACCTACGGCTCTTTTCTCTGCCGCTGTGAACCTGGCTACGAACTGGAAGCTGATGGAGTTAACTGCAGTGGTAACTGTCTTCAGTTATTTATTGGTTTGGTTTCTTTAATTCTGTTGTTTTATTTTTCCAATGGATTGTTTTCTAAATGCTTTTTTAAAAGTTTTTTGCCTTGGTCCATGGTTAGCAGCAGGATAGCTGCAACTCCTCTGATCTTCTTTCCAGTTCAAGTACATAGCAAATACCCAGAAAAGCACAATGGAGGAGGGCTGCAAATGGTTTTAAAGAAATAGGCTAAATATTAAAAAGCTCCAAGATAACAGCAAAACATAAGAAAACATTTTGTAGTGCTGAACAGGAAGCTTTATTAGAGCAAGTGAAGTAGGGATAGTCCTAGAACATTCTTCCATGATTCAAGAAATACTTTCTATAAAGCACTTTTCCATTTGTCTCTGGAATACCTGTATTCCCCTTGCTCTTAGGACTGCACACGTCTGCCTGAAACCTTCCCCAGTTTCCTCTGTGTGGCTCTGGCTACTCTTCAGAAGCAATACATGGTTTCTTAGTACAGCTATTGCTAACTGTTCAGCACACAGCAGAAGAAGCTGTGCTTATGTCACCGTACTTTTTCCTCTCTTGTCTTTGTTTTTATTTTATGGCTTTATTTTAATTGAAGGCAAAACTTATTTCTGGGCTTAATGTTCCCACAGCCTGATAAAATTAGAGAATGCAGCCAATATTTCTGGGAAGGAAAAATGCACTGGAAAATACTTGTTTTTTAATTTACAGTAAACAGATGTAACGTGCCGTTTCTGAGAGAGAAGACATGATATGCAGTATGTGTATAGATTAGTGTTTCCAAGGATGTTCTTCCCTGCAAACCTCTTTATTGTATGGGAAAGAACAAAGGCTTAAATCTCTGAAGGGTCTTATGCACTTAACATTTAGAGCTGCAGCACATAAGTTTTCTGCTTTCTAATGAAGTTTCTCCATCTAAGTTAGACTCCTGCAAATTTTTGTGCACCTCTGAGCTAGCTGGGGGCCTGAACCATAATGCAATGCCACATAAACATTGCCAGTACAAAATGGGGACAGAAGAGGTGATGCCTGAGCCTCATTCGTGTCTGAGAGTTAAGTCAGCAAAAGGGACTTTCCACCACAGTGATGTAGGGCAGGAAACCTCTTACTGACAATTCTGTGCAAGAAAAAGCTTGTCAAATCAGCTCAGATTTCTCTGGATGAGCTGCTTTCATTTCACAAGCAATCACTAGACATCGCCAAGGCTTGCAAAGGAAATGCCTGGTTAGGAGGACACTCCCATGAGACACCCAGGATCCAGATGTACTTCAGTAGCCTCTGGACTAGTCCACGGCCTAGCAGCCAGCTGACCTGGAAGATGGGAGGCATCCCTGTCCCAGTTCAAGGAGACAGGCAGAGATTCCAACCTGGCTTGCCCAACACCAGCATTATTTTCTAATCACGGAAGTCTTGCCAGTGGATCAGACGTGCTTGAAGTGCCTACCATCTTGTCCTCTCCCTGCAGTCAGCAGAATGCCGGAATTGTTTAGGAACGGCAAAGGTGTGTGTGTCCTGCGTGGGCTCAGCAGCAGGGATGC
>NW_010236051.1:24934-31144 GCF_000690775.1 Eurypyga helias
TAAGTCCCTCCAGCACTTGACAGCAGCTGAGCACACGTTATATGAACCCTGGTGCTGGAGGTCTGGGCTAGGACACCTCAAGGGAGTGGGCGGTATCTCAGTCCCTATCCCGTCAGGAAGGTGTGTTTTCCAGCAATTCGCTGGGGCAAGTCACACAATAACAGGACTGTGTAGGTGTAAAGGTCCTTTCATCTCCCTTTTGATACGGTGGTTGCAGCCATAAAGCCACTTTAACATATTTGGATTTCAAATGCTTTCCAATCCATCTGCACAAAACACCAAAAGTGGATAAATGGACTGAGCCCAGTTTAGAAGAAAGGGAAATTCAGTCTGAAGAGTAAAAGTGATTTGCCTGGGAGAGTCAACATGTCAGAGCTGGGAATAAGAACTTGGGAGTTCCTGGCTGGGGCTCTGGCCTTTGTTTCTTTCTTCCCCTGAAGAGGGAAATAAGGAAATGATTAACTGCAGCCTCCCTCAGTCTACCGCCTTTGCATGTGTTTTCCCCGCAGTCAGTCATGCCTCCATGTGCAGCTCTGAAGTTCGTCTCTCTCGCTCAAGCGCCATTCTGCAGAATACAATGACCGGTCAATTCATGAGTGCAAGGGGAAGAGAGCACAACTTCTGCTTTCAATCAGAGATTTGACAGACTGCTTAGCTTCCTGGGTATCTGGGAGATGGCTGGGCCTTCCAGTACGTCTGACCCAAGCTGGGATGAGCTCTGTAGTCTTGCTGGAATGTCTTGGAAGTAACCAGCTAGAGGCTGAGAAACATAAAACAGCCGGGGCTGGCTGCAGGAGTTCTGCTGGGACCCATGTGGCCCTGGGAAAGGGAAGTTTGCTCTCCAGAATAAAAGAAAAAAAAAAAGAACAGAACACCTCTGCCAAGTCTGTCCTTTCAAATTACAGTTGCAGCTTTGTTGGAGTAGCTCTATCTCTGACGTAAAACAGGACTGAAAACATGGCCAGCTGGTGACAGGTATTCAAAAATAAAAATAAATAAATGAACCCCACACATCATGTTCAGCAGCAGCTTTGGTTTCCCTAGGAGAAAATAATTTAACTAAGAACTTGTACAGCATTTTGCCAGGTTGCTGCAGTGCTCTAGGGAACGGGAGGGTGCCAACCTCCAGCTGGGGTGATGGGCACCTAGGCCGGATGGTCACCTGCCTGTGGGACTGCTCTTTTGACTGTAAAGCCAAAGACACTAAACTTTGTTTTACCACTGCAGACATGGACGAATGCAGCTTCTCAGAGTTCCTCTGCCAGCACGAATGTGTGAACGCGCCTGGTTCGTACTACTGTATCTGTCCTTCGGGCTATAACTTGCTTGACGATAGCAGAAGCTGCCAAGGTAAGAACATTCCTGTGCTGATTAAAACCTGAGGGGACCAGAAAATAGGTCCTGTGTCTGGAAAGAGGTTTTCAAGAATTGAGATGCTTGGTCTTGGAATTGCACAAATACTCATAGGGGCCAATTACGTAATTCTGGTAAGAATGTCATCACATGAATAGTCCCACTGAGGTCAATTGCTATGTTGCTCTAAGACTTTACTGACTAGGAAACAGCTATACGGGAAAGCCCTCAGATGCTCTCCTCTCTGCCGCACATCTCTCTCTAGTTTTCCCATTCTCTAAGGTCAGAGAGCTTGAGCAGCCAATTTCTTTTCTATTTTTGCAGTGCTTAGTATATGGGAGCACTCCAATAAGCAGAAATGAATGAAGTAAAAACTGATCTTGAAAGAGGGGCCAGCTATCAAAAGGACATTTCTCATGGTGCAAGAGTGTTACAAATTTTTGGACAATTCCTTAAGATGGGAGCCAGTTTGTAAGAGTGATGTCTTGCACATGTTTCCCTGCTTTAGCCTTTCTCTTGTTTCTTGTGTTTTAGATATCAATGAATGTGAAAACAGAAACTTCACCTGCACTCAGCAGCAAACGTGTTTCAATATCCCAGGAGAATATAAATGTTTAGACCCAGTAAGATGCGAGGAACCTTATATCCAGATTAATGAGAAGTGAGTAACATTCCCACAGCCACAAAAGCAAATTCTCTCTGTGTGAAGCGTATCTAGAGTGAACCAAATAAGCTACATTTTTACAGCACGGCCATGAAGTGTGCCTGGAGAGTTATACATACATGCCGTTGCTGCATTTACCATTGGTAAGGTTTATAAAAATAATAAATTGCAGTTCCTTGCCAGGTCACCAGGTGGGATATGGTATGATATGATACTCAGATGCGTGGGAAGTCAGACTGGAAAAACACTCACTGAGTAGAGAAAGCAGCAAGGTTTGTAATGTAATAGAGACATTAACTTACATTACTGACTTCATATATGATCAGATGCAACCTGTTGATTAGTATGAGTATTTCCTGTAAATATTAACTAGCTTATGGCTGGGAAATACTTTAAAACCTTAGATGATACTTACAGCAGGATACAAGTAGTTTCCTACGGCTTAAAGGTTAAAAGTGATGAAAAGTCCACAGACTGATTTGCCTTGTCCAGGAACTGGGTATGTCTGGATGGGGCTGTTAGCACTGCTACTCTCTGAATTTGGAATTATTTGAGGAAGCAAAAAAATAAATCCCACATTTCTAAAAATTGCCTTTTCTTTTTACATTTTTGTAGGTATTTGCCTGGGGCTGAAAATACTTCAGCTCCAAACAGATCTCTGTTATATTGCAGCCCACAGTATTTCATCCACAGCGTTGGCACTAAACCCAATGACTTGGCATTGCTTGGTAGCCTAATGTATTTTATAGAAGCGCAAGAGATGAAGAATCAACTTCTTTCCATTCTTTTTATTCATGTCTTTACATTGCTTTCTGAACTAGGGCTGCAGAGGGGTTCACACGTTCTGTTCTTCCAGTTCTGGGTTTACCTACCTTCAGAGGTGGTAGAGTCTTAAACTGGAATTTGAAATATCTGAAGCCTCTGTATCTAAATTCCTCAGAGACCAACTGTAGAGTCCTCACAGATCAGCTTGCACCAGAACTCTTGATCTCTGAGCTTTGTGTTAGGTGGCTTTGGCTCGTGTCTAGATGTGACTGCATTTAATTTGTGGCATATGTGTACAAGTGGTCAGTATAAAAGCCAAGTGAATTCCTTGCATATGTGTTTTCTGTGGAAGGAATAGGGTGTTCGTAATGCCAGGAGCCTTTTTATGGGGGACATGCCAGATGAACTGCCTGAAATTGTCAGTAATAGAGGTTAGAGAAAAAATAGGCAAAAAGACCCAACTCTTATCCAGTAAATCCCCCACCACGTCTTTTATAAAGGGACGTCCTGCCTCACAACTTTATATTAGGGTTCTCTCAAGAAAGCAGCAGCAGCGCGTGGCTTGGGCACACGGGCTGATACAGTCTGGGTTTCCAAAGGCTTCTGAAAAAAATCTCACATAAGGTTATTATGGAAATTAACCTGCCCTGGCACAGAAGAGTAGCTAATAAAAAATAGCGCATAGTATTAAATTGTCAACTTTCACAGTGAAGTTCTGCAGAGGTCTTGAGCTGGACCTACTTTGTCCAACATATTTGTAAGCAACCTGGGAAAAACGATAAACTATGCAATGGACAAAGTCTGCAAAAGTATCTGAGGACAGTAGAGAAAGGTGGGCAGAAAAGAAATGCAGAAGGAGCCTCAGTGACTATGCAATAAAAATGACAGATGAAGTTCAGTGTAGATTAATGTAAAGTAAAAGGACAATCTCAAATTCACAAATTAAATAAAGAGCACTGATCTGATAATAATCTGTCCAAAATGAGATTTGAGAGTTGTTATAGATAGTTCCATGATCTGCAGTACTCACCAGTCATCAGAAAAGCAATCTGAATTTGAGGTGTTAATAGGTAGAGAGCACGTGTCATTGCGTACCTGTATCTATCTGCAAGACCATGCAGTTCCTTCCCCTCCTCTCAAAAGAAATATAACAGGACAAAGGTTCATAAAGAACAATGAAGGTGATCAAAAGTATGGAATATCTTCCTTGTGAGAAACTACTAAGGACTCTTCAGCTATGAAGAGAGGCAAATATGAAACCCTGAGATGTGATAAGACAAGGTGGGATGGATTTAAGCTGAAAGAGGGTAGATTCAGATTAGACGCAAGGAAGAAATTCTTTACGATGAGGATGGTGGGGCACTAGAACAGGTTGCCCAGAGAAGCTGTGGATGCCCCATCCCTGGAAGTGTTCAAGGCCAGGCTGGATGAGGCTTTGAGCAACCTGGTCTAGTGGAAGGTGTCCCTGCCCACGGCAGGGGGGTTGGATCTAGATGATCTTCAAGGACCCTTCCAACTCAAACCATTCTGTGATTCTATGGTTGACTGTCCACTCTCCTTTGAAGAGCTGGGAGCATCAGATGAAGTCAGCAAGGGGCACTGCAGAGAGAGGTGAAGAGAGTTGTGGAGCTCCTGGCAGCAGGGGACTATGGGTGCCAAGCATTCATGTGGGTGTAAGAGTAAGCTGGACAAGCTGATGGATAAGAAATGCATTAAGGACTGATGAATACACAGAAGACATTTTTGTTTAAAGTATTTCTTGAGTCACAAACAGTTGGAGGCTGTTGGTGGAAGTGTCATATGCCTGGCTTGCTATCCTGCTCTTTCATAGGCTTCTGCATTTGATGTCTCATGGCATGTTTTCATGTAGTATATAAAAAGTTTTTAAACAAAGAATACAACATTTATGTAGCACCATCAATTAAATGATCCATTAATTAACATTATTTTGGGGACAGTTCAGTTTAAATTACTGAACATGTGCCAACGTGTTCAGTATCAGGCAGAGGTACAAACAAACATGTACCAGGTATTCTACACCTGCAGCACTTCATTAAAGAAAGTACAGATTTTCAGGTGATCTAAGGAGACAAAGGATGCCAAGATATTTTGGGCTAGAAGAGAAGAAAAAGAAGTCAAGGATACGGTTAGGCCTGAATAGCAACACAGAGAATACTGAAAGTGAGAAAATTCATTACAAGTTTCATTGATTCTTTCAGCTGGTCGGCAACTCTGTTTGCTTATTTATGTATGCTGCTGTATTTGCATATGAAGAATTAAATATTACAGCAATTTGTAACCCCTGATGACAATCTTATCTCTGACAATTAGCCGCTGCATGTGCCCAGCTGAAAACGCCGGTTGCAGAGATCAGCCATTCACCATCTTGTACAGAGTGATGGATATGGTGTCCGGGCGGTCCGTGCCTTCTGACATTTTTCAGATGCAAGCAACAACTCGCTACCCTGGAGCTTATTACATCTTCCAAATCAAATCAGGGAACGAGGGCAGGGAATTCTACATGCGGGTAAGTCTGGTGCTCACTGAGAGAAAACACAGAGTTATCTTCTCGTTAGCTGAATATCCTTCTGATGGCAGAACTCAGCTTTTAATGAATATCATTTAAATCTTCAGTATGAGGCATTTTTCTATGCAGACATGCAGAGCGGTGTGCTGATCTGCAGGGGCTGCTGGCTCTTTCGGGAAGGTAACCTACCCAAAGCAAACACACTTGTTTTATGAGACATTAGGTTCAGGAAAGTCCAAGGCTGTAACCATGTCTAAGAATAGCTCAGGTCTCCCATGCTCAAGAGAAACTGTTGTGCCAACCCTTTTTTTATCCAATTGTTGGATAATCGGTAATTGTCACTGAAAGAGTCAATGTGTCTCATTCATTCTATTAAATTCTCCACTGGAAATTGAAAAACCTGAAAACCAAAAACATAAGCAAAAAAGCCCCACCTTTATGCCAAGAATTGACTTTCTGGATTCTTTGCTTTCATTTGTTACGTATTTTTTCCACCGAGAACACACGTTTCATGTACATAATGTTAAAGCAAAAAACCCACGCCTTTTTTTTTTTTTTTAATCTGAATTTTGCCTTCTGTTCCCCGGTGATCTTCGCGGCAACCCTGAGACGCAGGGGTGACGTGAGGCACCTGCACTGAAGGAGGCACAGCCGCCCGCGGTGGTGGCGCTCAGAAGGCTGAGCTGCAGGCCTCAGCCTGGCTTTGATGCTCACAGCCCGTGACGCTCACAGGCTGTTGACGGTTCCCACCCCGCACAGGAACCGGTGGTGTGACAGGTTCCACCACGTGTTTCTCACGACAGCCTCCGATTCTCACTGTAAAAACAGGAAAACGTTTCACAATCCCGAAATGCCAAGGAACGGTCCTTTACATCCCACAGTGCTTTCCTGAAGTCATTAC
>NW_010236052.1:0-307 GCF_000690775.1 Eurypyga helias
AGATATATGTGTGTGCGCGCCTTTGTAAATGTACTCGTGTGCGTGTATAAACATACCTACACACACGTGTAACGTATGTGCGGGATATACATAACACGTATATAGAGTATAAATGCGTGTTATGTATGCGAATGCATGTGTATATATAATACACACATATATATGTGTGTGTATGTAGGTACATACTCTCCCTTTTATCCAGTGTAAAATCAGGAGGGGAAAGTGAATTATTGGTGGTGCAGTGGGCCTGGTGAAGGAGTCTGTGGTCCCACGCATGACCGTTCCCCACCCCCGACCGGCAGCGGGG
>NW_010236053.1:0-1528 GCF_000690775.1 Eurypyga helias
TATCAGCCCTGGATGGGCGGGGATAATACCGACCCATTAATGGGAATCCGCTGGAGTGCCGCTGTGTGGCAGGATCGTAAATTAATGGCCGTTCCATTTATTGTCATTTTATCCATAACGAGATGCTGACTTTTCCCCTGGGATAGGGGAATCAGTCTGTAAGAACCATAAACCCCCACTGTGGTGCGAGGCTGGAGCAAGGTGTTGGATTAAGAGGCTAATGACAGGGATGTGAAAGCTCACGAATCCCGTGGCTGCGGGCAGCCGTGCTGGGGGGAGCCCACGGCAACACCCGTTCCGGAGCGTTTCTAAGGCTAGCGGCGCATTCCTTCCCATGGCAGACCAGGAAGCTCCAAATATTCCCCCCGGCATACCCTCGTGGCTCTTTCTGCCCACGGAAAATCAGTTTTTAAAGGCAAACAAAACCGCCCAGGATCTTCCCTGACCTCAGCCCCAGCAGGTCTGTCCCAGGTGCTGCCGGTGCCGTGAGCCGTCCGGGCAGCCGGGAGAGAGGGTCGATGGCTTCTGCTCCCTTCGCCTAGAGCTCAAAACACAAACATACGCTGGAAATTTATAGAGTCTATCAAGCCAAAATGCTTCCCTTGCTACACGTTCCCTGCTATTCCCACGACCATCAGCCAAGGACCTTGGTTCTGTGGACAAGTAGGACTCCAAAAACACCCTCCTGGAGATACAACATTAAAAAGTAAAGGTTTCTCACAATTAAGTCCTTAAATGGAAAAGGGTTAGAGGTCTCAGGATGGTGACAGCCTCTCCATCCCACCGCAGAGGTACCAGCCAGAGCTGGAAACGCCCCCCTCCTCATCCCTGTCCCCATGGAGGTGGCTGTGGTGGCACAGGCTCACCCGGACAGGGGTCAAGGCGGTGAGAAAGCCTGTGGGGGGGTCACTGGGCCGAGCCCCAACTGCCCGGTCATGCCGGTGTGACACCTTCTCACACCGCCCGAGCGCTCTGACCACCTTGGTGTCCGCTGCAGCGCTCGCTACTGCCTGGCTCCCGCTCCTCATCCCGCTCTCCTGTTCACAGCAGCATCAGTCCAGGCCCAAGGCCGGAGACTGCCCCAGGGTGGGAGGCAGTGAGGGGTCCCACGGCAGAGGAGGGCAATGGGGAGGAGACCCCTGGACCCCCCACGCAAACCTGCACCTCCTGCGGCCGAGCGTCACAGGGGGCACACAGCTCTCTTCTTCCTTGCATAATTCAGCAGAGATACCATTTAAAATATTGCTATTTTTCTCACTCAGATGTGAGAAATATTAACTGGCCAAACTTTGCTGTGGCTGTCACCATCCTTTTAGCAGTGTGATTGCCAGGGGGGGATTTATAGCCCTCCCTGCGCCTGGGTTATTTCAGTTTTGCTTTGCTGCAGGGCCAGGGCAACAATAAATTTCCTTCTCCTCTGGAACATGCTCTAACCTCTCATTTTCTAATAAAGCGTTAAACCTCGGAGCAGACCGCACCGGCCTCGGTGCTCGAGAGGAGTTTCACCCAGCCACGAGCCGCGGGCCGT
>NW_010236053.1:1597-1888 GCF_000690775.1 Eurypyga helias
GGGACCCCCCCCCGCAGGCAGGGCCAGCCCCTGCCTCTCGGCAAGGGGCTGGGGGTGACCGGCTCATCGGGCAGGAACGCTAAGCGGGGGGGATGCTGCTGAGCTGGAGGCGTCGCATGGTGCCGTTCGGAAGCAGCCCCCTGCAAGCTGGAGGAGCACTTGAAGGCATCAGGGGGGAAAAGCAGAATCCCCCAGACCACCCCTGAGTCCTGGCCAGGATGGAGTGAGGGGGGAAGGAGCTCAGGGAGCTCCTCCAGCCCACGGATGGCATATCCCGGGCATGGCCCCACC
>NW_010236054.1:0-1197 GCF_000690775.1 Eurypyga helias
CCTCTGACATCACTGCATCTCCCTGTGGGGTCACCATGGCGTCCTCTGACGTCACTGCATCCCTCTGCGGGGGCACCGTGGCGTCCTCTGACATCACTGCATCTCCCTGTGGGGTCACCATGCATCCTCTGATGTCACCACATACCACTTCTGTGTCACCATGGCGTCCTCTGACGTCACTGCATCCCTCTGCGGTGTCACCGTGCATCCTCTGATGTCACCACATACCAGTTCAGTGTCACCATGGCGTCCTCTGATGTCACGGCAGGTGTCCGTGACATCATGGAGCTGCAGCCCTGTCCCAGAGTGCCAGGGCCCACGTGATGATCTGCTGGATTTTGGCATGGCTGAGCAATGGCCTGGGGCCCCGAGCAGACCCATGGGGTCTTCGGGGGTTGGAACTGGATGATCTTTAAGGTCCCTTCCAACCCAAACCATTCTGTGATTCTATGATTCTATGATTCTGTGGGGGAGACACATGTCCAGGGGACACACAGACATCACAGGGTCACACAGACATCCTGAGGACACAGACATCCTGGGTCACACAGCGTCACCATGATGGCACATTTGCTGCTGCAGCAATGGGAGATGTGTGGGACTCTCCAGGCAGCTCCCAGGCAAGGCCTGTCACACAGCCGGAGGCACCCATGGGTGATGGACACAGGAGCGCTGCCGTGGTGGGATGGGCAGGACTCCCCACACAGCCCTGCCGGCCTCGGAACTAGGATGCTGCTGGCCCAGACGTGGCAGGGGCAACGCGACAGCCCCATGCATGGAGCCACATGGCCCTCGTGCCACGCACGCTGCCATGTGCCAGCCCTTCCCCGGTGGCACGTGTCATGGCACTGTCCCCTCGCAGACCCCACCGCCCGCTCCGCCGCTGGAGCCTTGTTTTTCCGGCTGTGCGCAGCGGTGCGTGAAGCCGGGCAGCCGGGGCGACCCCCCACCCACCTCCCTCAGGTGTGTTTCCACCCGGGGCCGGCGGCCGCAGCCCAGCCAGGCGCAGCGGAGCTGGGAGCGGAAGCGGGGACAGGAGCCCAGCCTTGGGCAGAGCCTGGCCACCATGGGGTGTGCACCCACCAGCCCTGCTGCACGGCTCCCCACTGCACGTCTCGTCATGGCACAGCTCCACGTTGCACGGCTCCCTCCTCTTTGCACGGCTCCCCACTGCACGTCTCGTCATGGCACAAGATC
>NW_010236054.1:1209-2487 GCF_000690775.1 Eurypyga helias
CTCTTTGCACGGCTCCCCACTGCACGTCTTGTCACGGCACAGCTCCACGTTGCACGACTCCCTCCTTTTTGCACGGCTCCCCATTGCACAGCTCGTCTTGGCACAGCTCCACGTTGCATGGCTCCCTCCCCATTGCACGGCTCCCCAATGCACGTCTTGTCATGGCACAGCTCCACGTTGCACGGCTCCCTCCTTTTTGCACGGCTCCCCATTGCACAGCTCGTCTTGGCACAGCTCCACGTTGCATGGCTCCCTCCCCATTGCACGGCTCCCCAATGCACGTCTTGTCATGGCACAGCTCCACGTTGCACGGCTCCCTCCTTTTTGCACGGCTCCCCATTGCACAGCTCGTCTTGGCACAGCTCCACGTTGCATGGCTCCCTCCCCATTGCACGGCTCCCCAATGCACGTCTTGTCATGGCACAGCTCCACGTTGCACGGCTCCCTCCTTTTTGCACGGCTCCCCATTGCACAGCTCGTCTTGGCACAGCTCCACGTTGCATGGCTCCCTCCCCATTGCACGGCTCCCCAATGCACGTCTTGTCATGGCACAGCTCCACGTTGCACGGCTCCCTCCTCTTTGCACGGCTCCCCAACGCACAGCTCTCTCCCTGTTGCACGGCTCCTTCCCTATTGCACGACTTCCCAGTACACAGCTCCCCATTGCAGGGCTCTCTCCCTGTTGCACAGGTTCCCATTCCACAGTTCCCTCTCACGTTGCACAACTCACCATCGTACGGGTCCCCATCTCACGGCTCCCCATCGCACGACTCCCCCGTTGCACAGCTCCCTCCTTGTTGCACAGCGCCCTCCCCATTGCACAGCTCCCCATTTCCCTCTATTGCATGGCTCCCTCCCCATGGCACGCCTCCCCATTGCACGGCTGTTGCACGGATCCCCCTTGCACACCTCCAACACCAGCAGGCACCCACCTCCCAAATGGAGGGTTCGGCATGTCCCGTGCCCACACGCTGCCATGCGGGTGTGCTCAGCTCCCGCCACTAACCTGTCCCCCCCCGGCCCCTCCCCCCGCCACTTTCATTCTCCTTTTCACGTTTGCCATCTGTCACCTACCTCTCCTGGTCCCCACAGGCTGCAGGGATTAACCCCCCTGGGGAACCCGCAGAGGGGTCTCTGATGACAGCGGGGTGCCATCATCCCTGCAGTGGTCCCCCCCCAGCTGGCGGGGAAAGGGTGTGTGGGGTGGGGACAGGCTGTGACAGCCACGGATGCGTATGCCAGGATGGATTCCCCTCTACAACCCGCCCCCCCGGGTCG
>NW_010236054.1:2988-3802 GCF_000690775.1 Eurypyga helias
TGGCAGGAGGAGTCCAGTCCAGATGTGCCACCACAACTGGGAACAAAACACCCAATGCCTGTGGCTGTCAGGGAGCAGTAAAATCTGAGACCCAGGTGCGTGGCAGCCCTGTCTGCCCACGGACCCCCTGGCTCCAGGCTCAGGGGGCTGCTGCAGTGGTCCCCAGGGCATCAGGATGTCCCCAGGCTGCCACCATGGTTCCTCGCCTTCCTCCCAGCTGGGTGTGAGCCCCGCAGCCCACCCCAGCAGGAGGGTTTTCCGCTTCCTCCCCCCCTCCATTACACAGCTCGCTGATTAATTAGGGATCCAGCAGAAAGCTTTTATTACATCGGAGTTTACTTGTGGCAACATCCATATTTATTTTAAAAAAAAGAAAGAGGGAAAGCAATTACTACGGTGGTGTAAACACAGCAAATGCCATGGGTTATGGAAGCCTGATGCTCGGGGCAAGCGCTGGAGCTGCCAGCAGCTCCAACACGGTTCTCCATTCTGGGATGGGATGGGGGTATCAGGCGCTGCTTGGGGTGAGGATGAAGTACAGTGTGGGGGGAGTGAGCCCGTCCATCCTCACTGGGACACCCCAAGGCCATGGGCACCATGTCCCCGGCCCTGTCCCACCCCAGCCCAAGGGGAGACAGAGCCAGAGCCCATGCCGTCATCCCCCACCGCCACGGAGGAGGGAGCAGTAAACAAGGTGGAGTGAAATGTTTGATCCCCATCCATCTGCCGGCACCTAATCTCCCACCCGCAGCCCTCGTGCCTCATCACCTCCCAGCCCCCCTAATCTGCTCCCCGCCGGCTGGCGGGGGGGCAG
>NW_010236054.1:3859-4791 GCF_000690775.1 Eurypyga helias
GGAACGGCACAACCAGGAGGCTGCCGCGGTGCGGGGACCCCGACCGGCACGGCCATATGGTAGGAGAAACCAGATTAAGTGTCCCAGTTTTGGGGTTTAACCCCCGTGCTGCTGCTGCGGTGGAAGGACATGAGCCAGGGGACAGGGTCCCACTGACATCCCCCTGTGCCTGCATCCCACCCGGCACGAGCATCCGCTGCTGCAGCCACTGCTCGCACTGGGGTGGCAGGGGACAGGTCTGTCCCCAGGCGCTCACGGAGAACGTGGCTGCCCGTGGTTGCCATCGGGACTCCCCGGGGACGGGAGAACTCAGAGACGCTCGGTGTGAAGTGGAGCTGTAAGTGCCTCCTGCATCACATGGCGAGGATAAGTGCAAAATGGTCCTATTATGATAATTGTGCGAAATTATGATTGATGGAGATTAGCTGCTTATTTGAGGAAATGGCAGGCGCATGTGTGACACGGGGAGGCCAGGGGACGGCTGGGATGGCTCCTGGAGCTCTTCTGATAGCATGGACCCTCACTGCTCTCCCGGGAGCTGCTGCATCCCCAGCCGGTGGCTCTCAGACTGGGATGTGCCATTGCATGGGGACATCGGGTGCTGCATGGCAGGAGTCTGGGATAGGGCTGGTGTGACTCTCCCATGGCCCCATCCTGCCCCAGAGAAGGGTGTCTCATGCCAACCCCATTAAACACATCCCTCAGCGGGGGGTAAATCTGTTAAATAGTGATGGCAGGAGTGTCCCTGTGTGCCGGCACCTTGGCTGACACCCCCAGTGCTCTGTCCCGCCGGGTGGTGTCATGGGGCTGGGAAAAGGGCAGTGGGGCAGCCCCAGCAACCCTGCAGCTCTTGATAAATGTGGTTCTCAGTAAACAACTTATTCTGGGCAAAGCCAAGCTGGGCGCTGGGCTGGCTCTGGGCTGGCAGCCTG
>NW_010236055.1:0-11789 GCF_000690775.1 Eurypyga helias
TTTATTTTTTATTTTTTTTTAAATAAAGGGTAAAATGCTATTTGAGCCTCTCATAAATACATGATTCCAAACTTGACATCTTAAGAAAATCACCAAATATTGTAAATATAATACTGCACTAAGCTCACAAAAAAATGTAAATACTGGAATGTTGGAATATTAGAAAATTAAATATGAGTGAGTTTTCCATTCTCTGTCATAATTTCTACATTCGTTTGTTTCTTCATAGCTGGCCTTATCACAAGCAGACAAAACGCTTTTCTTATTCACACAGGCTGGTCCGAACTAGTATCTGAAAAAATGGCAGAGTTTACACAAGTTCTGTCATATATTTGCACCTAAATACTTCTGGACATCATTGGCATTGATTTAATTTTCTCAGTGTTTATAAGAACACCTTTGTAAAAAACATGGTAAAGTAAAAAGAAGTTCTGTTCTTAACTCCTGCAATATGAATTTCGAGAGTGCCACAAGAGAATAAATTGCATCAGAATAGATTGATTTTCTTTGGAAATATCCCTACAGAACATCAGGATGGGCCATAACGCTACTTGAATTCAAGTCATTGACATCAGTGGAAAGAGGATCTTGTTCAAGAGGTTTTAAATATAATGATCATATTGTCAACCTTTATAATGTAAATTTCATGACAATTTGAGCTTTGCAGCAAATGCTGTCTTGTCAAATCCATTTTTTGAAATATATATTAAGGAAATGCGTTTTTGTGTAGAAGGAGCATTCAAGGAATTAATGAAACTCTTCTTTCTCTGCTGCTTTTGATTCAAGGCACTAGCCTTTGCTCCTGCTGCAATGGTAACTGAAGAGCATACTGCAGGTAATGGTCTAAACAACACAAGCTGGTATCATCCTGAAAATGTTTGAACAGTACAGCATTTAACTCAGTAAGGCAAAGGACTGACCTCATGAGTTTGTTCATCTGCAATGGGACGGCTCCACAAATTCCTTTTGCTAAATAGCAAACACTAATCTTCCTCTGGAACTCGAGCCAGCTGCCAAAATGAAAAGCCATGACTAGTCATGGGCTCATGAGCTCCTCATATGTTCCACTCACTCCTTGTTTGGCTTTTATTTCTTTCCTCAGGCTGGAGGTGAATGTTTCTTTTTCCAAGCTCACTTGTAAAATACTGACGGTCTTGTTCATGGGTTGACCTTTCTAGTCTGCATGCTTCTTTTATCTTTTTTTTTAACTTTTTTTTTCCTTATGATAAATTCTACCGATTTTGGCCAGTCGGCTGCTAAAATATGATTGGTCACATGTGGATGTGTTGCTCTTTTCTGAGCATGAACTGAGTTTCAGTGACTTCCTTTCTTATCTATCTGTTTTTCTCAGCCCTTCCCTCTGGCTCTGTGTGTGCTTAAGAGGTATTGGCTGTTTGCCTTCAGAAAGAAGATGATTTTCTTTCTGCTGATAAATGCGAAATGGAGGGAGTAACCTATACTTTCATTTCCTCATACTCTGTTTTGGTCTGCTGACCATGTTGTACACCTACTTGCCTTTAGAGGTGGTTGCCCTTAGGAGCTCATCAGAGCAAGAATTAGCTCAGAGTTTGTGTACTCCACAGCATGCAGTGCCTGAATAATGTTAATCCTTAAAACATTCTTTCTTGTTCTTTAATAAAAATACACCCACAAATAACTGAATATTCAAATTTTCTAGTGTTTCAGGTCTTGAGCATATAGAGATTGAAGTAATAGAGAAAACATATTGACTTCCCCTGAGCAAAATCAGGCCTTTACTAATGATTCTGTGGCTAGGCAGGTTTTTTCAAGGGGTAAAGAAATTTGGAATTAACAAGTGAGCAAATATAAAATGGAAGAGCAGCATTCAGGTTCCCACAAACTGTAACCTCTTAGCTTTGAGGGCTCTGAAGCTAACACTCATTCCACTGTTATTTACAGTGAGTGACACGTGCTGTATTTAGATATTGGTGCTCCTTTTAATTTGTGCTGTGCATTTTAGATACATTCTAGCTTTGTTTTTTATTTATATAGTTCTATTTACTAAAACACATTGGTCTCTAAAGTTAAGTGCTTGCTTAAGGTTGCTTGCTTAACATTGTGTAACTTCACAGTCTTCCTCCAGCCTCTTTTAAGTTTCTTTATTTCAAAATATTAGGAATAATAGCACCTTTTACACTCACACCTTACACACGCACTGAGGAACACAAAGCCTAAAATATTAGTCAAAGACAGGACAAAGCACATGTGAACTAGAAGTGGATACTTGACTTCACAGGCTAGTCACAACTTCTTTGCTGCATGTCATTCATCACCAGTATTTTGTTGGTTTGGTTGGCTTTCTGGGCTGCTAGCACACACTGCTGGATCATGTCCCGCTTTTTGTCCACCATTATCCTGAAGCCCTTCTCCTCAGGGCTGTTCTCAATCCACTCTCCACCCAGCCTGTACTTGTGCTTGGGATTGCCCCAACCCAGGTGCAGGACCTTGCACTTGGCCTTGTTGAACTCCATGAGGTTGGCAGTGGCCCTCCTCCCCAGCCTGTCCAGGTTCCTCTGGATGGCATCGCGTCCCTCCAGTGTGTTGACTGCACCACACAGCTGGGTGTCATGGACAAATTTGCTTAATGTGCACTTGATCTCACCGTCCATGTTGTCGACAAAGATGTGGGATGGTGTCAGTCCCAATACCAATCCTGAGCAATTACATTCCCCACTGGTCTCCACTCAGACATCATGCTATTGACCACAACCCTTTGAGTGCAATGATCCAGCCAGTTCCTTATCCACCAGGTGGTCCATCCATCAAATCCATGCTTCTCCAATTTAGAACCAAGGATGTTGTGCAGAAGAGTATGAAATGCTTTGCACAAGTCCAGGAAATTTACATTGGTTGCTTTTCCTGTATCCACCAAGGTCATGATCCCATCATAGAAGACCACCGTAATCATCAGGGATGATCTGTCCTTGGTGAAGCCATGTTGGCTATCACCAATCATCTCCTTGTTTTCCATGTGCCAGTTTGTTTTTAAACAAACTGCATGTTTTTAAATACTCTGCAAATAATCTATTATTATGAAACTTATCTCTCTTGTAACTGATCCTAAAGCCAAATTTAATTTTAATATTAGAGTGATTAAAAATGAGCCTAGATGTCTGAGACATGGAATGCATTATATGAATTTGCAAGATACAAGAAGTCCTTGTCCTCTGCTGATGACAAAAAAATGAAGGAGTAGTGACACATCAGAGGCTGGAAATTCGTGCCAACTGATACATGGGGTAGTATCAAAATACCTTTTATTCACTGATTCATTTTCTGTTCACAAGTGTGGCACTTAGTTAAATTAGTAGAAACTGAACAGAATGATAAAGTGTGAAATCATACATGAACGTTGAGATTTATCTGGATCCTAAATTACTCAGCCTAGGAAGAAACACATGCCACAACAAAATAAGACATCATGTCTATGAAGAAACGAAATTTACTAATATATGAAAATAGTATTTTGCAGTATTTAAATTAGGTGTCTATGAAAGCTGACATCAATGCCCAAGTGCTGAAACTACTGTGTGCCTTTGTAAGTATTGCTGAGCACACCCAGTTTGTCCTGGCTCCTTAACTGGATTACTTCTCTTCCAATTATCCACAGTTATAAATCTCCACCATTTTAACATGAAAATCTCATTGCCAATGGCAGCAAAATAATAGCTGTGGCATTTCAGAGTATATGTTTTACACTTTTGCTAATAAATGTAAGAAGAGGTGAATGAAAAAGTGAACAAAGCCTTCAGAAATCACTAATGAAGGGATTGGCATGCAGTATTTACTGACAAGTATGAGCACTGAATTTTTTGCCATAATGGAAAAGGCAAAGCAATTAACAAGCCAAAGGTTCAGCCATTTCAGCATGCGCTGCCAAGATCTTAGCTAATTTAAAAGTATTGTTAACAGTATAGATGAATGATACTTTCATTAGCATTAAGGAATAAGATGTTAGAAAAGTTACCCCTAACAACTTTTATGGATGTTTGCCAAGTGTCATCATGTTCATTAGAAAATGAGAATAAGTAAGACCAGCTTCAATGAACAAAATAGGAAATGTGTGAGATCTTCACAAACTGCTTGCAAAAAGCTAGTTGTATGAAAAGGAGGTGTTCTTCCAATGTTCATTTAAAAAAATTGAAGATAGTATGCTGTATTTAATGGTTTAAAGTCTTGTCTGGGAACGAAACACCACTAAGTCAATAAGGGTTGAGTTCACAACACAATGATATGGTGTAGACATACCTGCATTAATTCAAAATATTTATGCACACTTCTCTTTAAGAGAAAAGTATAATAATTCTGAGGTTGGAGAGCTATGATTCCTCTCTTCTTCCCAAATGAAGAGATTTATCTGTTCCCACAAAATGTCCTAGTGTCTACAGCTGTATGTTTGTGGAAGGCACCATAATAATGGTGTCAGCTTTGTCAATAGTAGGTATATTCAAATCTCTTCAAGAACATGTGTTTGAGAAATGAGGTCATCCAACTGAACTTATCCTTGTCCTAAACCTAAGTATGCTCTGTATATGTACGTAACACTACATAGCATAACATTGAGTGCACCCTCAGCAAGTTTGCTGACGACACCAAGCTGTGTGGCATGGTCGACATGCTGGAGGGAAGGGATGCCATCCAGAGGGACCTGGACAGGCTGGAGAGGTGGGTCACTGCCAACCTCATGGAGTTCAACAAGGCCAAGTGCAAGGTCCTGCACCTGGGTCGGGGCAATCCCAAGCACAAGTACAGGCTGGGTAGAGAGTGGATAGAAAGCAGCTCCGAGGAAAAGGACTTGGGGTACTGGTGGATGAAAAACTGAACATGAGCCGGCAGTGTGCGCTGGCAGCCCAGAAGGCCAACCATATCCTGGGCTGTATCCAGAGAAGTGTGGCCAGCAGGTCGAGGGAGGTGATTCTGCCCCTGTACTCTGCTCTGGTGAGACCCCACCTGTACTGCGTCCAGCTGTGGAGCCCTCAACATAAGGATATTGACCGCTTGGCGTGAGTCCAGAGGAGGCCACAAAGATGGTCAGAGGGCTGGAGCACCTCTCCTAGGAAGAAAGGCTGAATTGGGCTTATTCAGCCTGGTGAAGAGAAGGATCTGCAGAGACTTTATTGCAACCTTCCAGTACCTGAAGTGTCCTACAAGAAAGCAGGGAGGGGACACTTTTTACAAGGGCCTGTAGTGATAGGGAAAGGGGTACCATGTTTAACTTGAAAGTGGGGAGATTAAGATTAGATATCAGGAAGATATCTTCACAGAGAGGGTGGTGAGGCACTGGAACAGGTTTCCCAGAAAAGCTGTGGATGCCCCATCCCTGGAAGTGGTCAAGGCCAGGCTGGATGTGGCTTTGAGCAACCTGGTCTAGTGCAAGGTGTCCCTGCCCATGGCAGGGGGGTTGGAACTAGATGATCTTTAAGGTCCCTTCCAACCCAAACCATTCTGTGATTCTATGACTCTACGATTACCTTTTACCTGAGGGTATTACTTAACAGCACAGAAGCCATAGCAGTATTTCTGGATTCACTGTTTTAGAGTGAAAGAAGAATACATAAAATGCATCTATTGAACATAGCTTTTCTGGAAAGATTTGCCATTTTGAAGACTGTTCAGTTTGAAAAATCTGAGCAAGCTTTGGTATGGAGAAGTCCATATCAAAAGCAGTTGCAATCATAGACAGAACGACATTTGGAAATTTTGCTGTGGAAAACTTAAGCACCTGTGACTTTAAAATTTTCAGGTAGGAGACAAGTTTTAACGCACTAATTCTTGGATACCTAATTTTTACCTAAATTCCATTTTACACATTAAATCAAACTTTGGATTACAGTTCTCATGTCCCTCTGCACTAAAGCCTTCACTTCAAAACTGGGGATAAACATATTTTCTCCTCACAAAGATGTGAGCATGACTGCATAGAATCATAGAATAGTTTGGATTGGAAGGGACCTTAAAGACCATCTAGTTCCAACACCCCGGCCATGGGCAGGGACAGCACCTCTTGTTTATCAGCCTGTTGCTGGACAGCAGAATATTTACCTCAGAAGGTAAAGAAAGAATTTAAATTTTATTTTGTTATACCACTTAGCGGCTGAACTGTCAGCCTCTTGTTCTCCAATCCCATATGCTCATTGACAGCACTGTAGAAAGACACATACATGTGGCACAACAGAGGATGACCTCTCCTCTGACAGGAGCAGGTACGGCATTTAGTGAGGCCATCAGGAAACTAGCACTCCAAAACAAAGGATGTTCCTAACATCTTCAGGAGCTCCAGGGAAAGATATGCACACAGTTAGACCCTTGTCAGCTACCGCAAATAAAGCAGTGCAAGAAGGTGACATCCTGGTGCAGGTGAGTGGCTCATGGTGAAGGGTCTTGGACAGGCTCTGTGAGTCCATGCTTCCCATACTTCAATGGTCAGGGCTGATCATGGAAGATGGAACAGTCCTTCATCCCAGACCAATGGGATGGCAAGATTGGACTATCTTCCATTGTCACCTACAGCATACAGAGCTGATGGGAGAAGAGGAACAAAGGCCATACTTCCTCTCAGGGATTCAGGACAAGGAGAGTGGATACTAATTATACTATTACTAATCCTAGTGATAGGACAAGGGGTAATGGGTATAAATTGAAATCAGGGAGGTTTAGATTAGATGTCAGGAAGAAATTCTTCACAGAGAGGGTGGTGAGGCACTGGAACAGGTTGCCCAGAGATGTTGTGGATGCCCCATCCCTGGAAGTGTTCAAGGCCAGGCTGGATGTGGCTTTGAGCAACCTGGTCTAGTGCAAGGTGTCCCTGCCCATGGCAGGGGGGTTGGAAATCTTTAAGGTCCAACCCTAACCATTCTATGATTCTATGATTCTATGATTCTATAATTCTCTGATCTCCATGGTGGTTCTCCCAACCACATCACACATCTACAGGGTGGGAGATCCCCACAGCTAAAACCTCATCAGCTTTGTGCTTTACAGCAGAAGAAGTTTTCCCTGGAGAACAGTTTTAAGGCAAAGGCTGACAGGAGGTGAGGTTTTAGCTTTTTATGCAGCTTACTTGTGTGTTCACAAGATGCCCACAGAAGAGGTGAGCAAGCCATGGGATGTAGGTGTAGGCAAAGCTTGTGTTTTAGCAAATGATGGGATAGCTTCAGTCCCATAGCAGACTTTTTCTCATATGAAACCGGAAGGCAAAGTTTTGTCTTAAGTTATTCTAATTTCAGCACTAGGGACATCACATAGCTCATGTACAAAAAAAAATCCTGAGAAAGAATAACCATTCATTCTGGGAGCTGGCATGGGAATTTCTAAATTATAACAGCCACACCCTATTATCTGGTGATAGTTCTGACCATAAAACACATCGTATTGCGCCTGTGGTGTTGTTTTGGAAATTTTAATTAATTTTAGCATCTGTAGACAGAAGCTGAAACTTTAAGGTACAAAAAGGGACCCTGACTATATAAATAAGCTTTATAGATGCATGACTTTAAGTGAGACTGAAATTCTTATTCTTTATATATTGCATGCTATAATTGGAGTTTTATACAATTTCTATCAAAAACATTTTTTCTATTTTACAGTTCCATCGTAAAATGTAAAATTTCATTTCTCAGGCTTTAGATCCTCTTATAAAAGAGGAAAGTATACCTCATGAAATCTCCATACACATTACACTCTATCTATAAAACCTCCATATGACAAAACCAATAAATAATATGCACCAAGAAATAGCTCTACACCATCCATTTTCTCAATGATTTCTCTAGGAGCTACTGAGTAGTACTTTCAAATATCAAGGCAACTATTGGGGTACCCAAACTAAGGTTCTGGAGACTTGCTACCTGGTATACAGGTTTTAAAAACTTTCATAGACTTTTCAGACATCTTAAATTATGTACAATTTACGATTACTCATATTTAGCCATTTTTGAGATTTCACTGCAAAACTCAGGGTAGTATTCTTCCTAAAATCAGGAAGCAAAAGATGTTTGGTGAGAAAGAGAAGTTTAAAAACCATTGCATGGGTGAAAGAATACAAATTAAAAGGCATCAGTCAAAGTTACAGCTGCATGCAGGATAGCCTTAGCTGAAATCACACAGTTCAGACTGCTTTAAATAATTTAAAAATATCAAATCCAGTTTCTTCAATCTGCATTTCATGGATAAGTGGTCTACTGAAAGTTGTAACTTCATGAATTCATTGATCAACCTAAGTTGATGCTGCCTCTGAAATCCCATCTTACGCCTCACCTCAGCAACTTACTCTGGTCCTGAATGTGAGCAGAAAGCTAACCTAGTAAAAACAAATCATTATTTTTCAACCAATGATCTGACTCAGTAGCCAGTGAGACAGGGGCGAGCACCTAAGAAAAGAGTATTTTGGACTACTTCTTTCAGCAGTAGTGATGACTTACGTTATTTGTCATACTATGGCCTTAACAAATTTTGGAGTAGCTGCAGCTGACTCTGAACTGATAGTGAGCTTTTGAGTTTCACTTGGGATTTGGCTGATTCTTCTCTGCTCCAGTGAAGGAACTCTGAACCCTGATAGCTCAAAATTTTTGTTTTAGTAAAATAATGTACACTTTCAAACTCTAGACTAATGTCAAGTTTCAAACTTCAGGCATCAAAACTGTATAGTTTTGCTCTAGATGAAAAAAGGAGAGGTTGTGGTTTTGAATGAGAATATGAATTATTATTTTTTAACCACATTCAACTAAAAATATCTACAGGGGTCTTTAAAAAGTACTTATATTCAGGCAGAGATAAAAGTTGTAAAAAATTGCAGGCCTCAAAAAAATGAATGTTCTGGGAAGTCATGGATATGCAAAGACAAGTAAGCATAATACAAAGTATTTTGCAATGTTAAATGTAGCAGGTGCTACCCATAAACTTTATATAGTAATGTGAAAACATTGGTACATGAAGAAGAAAAGAGTAGCACCAGGCTTTTTTTGAAAGATTAATGGCAATAATATTTGTGAGCAAAATTTCTGTATTATTCAGATTTATAGTGCTCTTGAATACTCATACAAGTTTACCTTTGCAGCTGCTGTCTGTTCTCTGCTTTAACAAACATTGTGATTGCTGTGTGGAGATTTTTACTGCCCCTCCTCCCTTCCCCCTGCTGTTCTTCTTTTGTATGTAGTGGCATTTAGACTGTTTTTTCATAAAAAACTAGTAATTTCATAAGTTAGAAACAAAATGAAACAAAACAAAACAAACAAACAAAACAAACAACAACAGATTTTTCCTGCCCAAGAAATTTGGGGAAATATGAAGTGGATTTTTTTGTATAAATCTATCTTTATATGAGTAGCAGTGGACTCGTTGGGCTGAAGAATTGCTGTAGGAAAATTCCTTCCCCTACAGAAGTAGTTTTGGGCCAGTGCAGAGGCAGGATTAAGTCTCTTCTCCTAGGAAATGGCCTTCCAGTAAGGGCCGGGAGAGAAGCCATCCCTGGTCCATAGGTAACTCTTGAGCAGTCGTCAGAAAGGCACAAACACAAACCAAGTAAGGGAATTCTTGTAGAAGGTGGTCAGATGTCTGGTCCTTTGGGAAAAAAAAATGTCTTGGTGTAAAAGGAAAAGTGGTTAGCTATACAAAGTCTACAGCTGAAAGAGGCTGAGGATTGGTACCAGCCAGGTGGTTCCTTCTCTGGACACGTCCGTTCCCTAAATGCAGGTTGGTCAGGAGACTTCTGTAGAGAGGCTGCTGTGCTGAAATGGTCAGTGATTGGTCGGAGTGGTCCAAAGTGGTTCCTGAAAAAGGGATCTTTGCATTGGTATCTTTTCCATAGCCAACCATAATTAATCACTCAGCACCTTTGTGTGTGGTGTTTGAATTTTCCTCTAGACTAGCTGAAACTGAACTCCTCTCTGGTTTCAGGACTTCTGTTCTATTGTGGTTACTGCAGCTGCAGCTAATTCCATGAGTGAATGGAAGCGCAGGACTTCAAAAAGCCTCAGCTGGGTATTTGTAGGTAGTGCAGGGAGGCAGCTACTATTTTCTTTTGGTACTTTAAATCAACGAGGCACTATAATTTCATTAAGTTAAATGGCAGCTGTCTATATTTGACCTACATAAAGTGCATTTGAGAACACAAGTTTATTTGCTTATTGTGTATTGATACAACTTTTTAAATAGTTACATCAAATAAATGCATCATCACTGCTTTGTTTTTAAAAAAATCTTTTAAAGAGACAAATCTAGATGACAACAAAAATTGCAGTTAACTTTGTGCTGCATAGCATCTGTTTATCTTCAGGAAAAGCGAGGATGAAACCTTGTTCTACTTCTGAGTCTGGTCCACATTCTACATTTGAGTCTAGATGGCTATCACTGCACTCTGGTGGGCAGTATCATGCTAATTTACATGACTCAAGTTGAGTTTCTGATCCCTGATTGTTGAAGGTGGCTCAAGCTTGATCTGGAACAGGATCCAGTGAGATACTGCAAAGGCACCAGTGTTACTTGGTGCCTACTGTTGAAACATCAATCAATGGCTTTGTCAGAGTGTATGCATGGTCACTGCACTCTAAGTATGGATGTCATTTTGGGAATGCTCTAGCAGACAGACAAGGTTGATATGGAGAATTGTACTTCATTAATCTTTTCCTCATTTTCTGCTGGAACAAGTTTTCCAGTGGAGGTACTTCCTTATAATAAGAACCCTGAACATATGGAACATATGGTAAATCAACAGGATGCTATTTAGGATTTTATTTATAATTAAATTTTAGCAATGTTTAAGCCTAAATCTCATTATTAGTTAACAGGATTTGCCAATTCAAATTATGTACCTCGGAAACATTTCCTCCATATTAGGATAGTCTTTACACATTATTAATTTGTTCTTGTATCTGAAATTTTTTTAGGGGGTGGGGCTAACCAACCATATTTTTAACAGCATAGTAAATTAGTGCATTAAATTTTGTTTTAATGAGTTGGACAATTCTATCATTAACCTGAGTTTTTATTCGCTTTTAGTTTTGTTCTGTCATTAAACACTCTTTAAGATGATTTCAATTGAGTTAGAATATTTAAATTACTGTGCAATAAATCTATTCTTTTAATGAGTTTATTCCTGTTTTAAGGTATTAATTAAAGCAGGTTGTGGAAGGGATAGATACAGTAAATAGATAAAGTAGTGTCCAGGCAAAAGGTTAAGGATTTGCTGTCATTATATGAAATGAAGCTGTTTCTGGAGACACCTAATTAATGGAAAAACCTTCCTCTCTTACATGCACCAACAAGAAGTTCATTACTCAGTGAACCTCTGCTTATCAGGGATTATTAGTTCTTTTTTTTCTTTTAAGAGAGACTTTATCCTTTAGTAACTCACACAACCCTGCCTGTGGTATGAGCTAGCTTAGCAGTGTGAAACAGTCATAGATTCAGATTCTTTAGCTAGCAGATTTCCTCACTGGACAGAGTGGGAGGGTGGAAAGTTAATGGACAACATCAGTGGAGAAACAGATGAACTTTCAAAGTGAAAAAAAATATTGCAAATTTAATTCACAGACAGGGAATGGAAATGTCATTGCTTCACTCAGAGGGTTAATCACTTTCTAATTTAAACTGGCAAATTTTATAATGACACTGTGAAATTAGCAGCATTTTATTGTGTTAATTAACTGCAGGACACTACATCATTACTTCTAATAAATGTAAATGAGATTGCCTCTCCTAGGACAATATAGGAGCAAGGTGAATTTTTATTGGCTATTTACTGGATTTGAGACAAACTGTTTCTCCCCCTC
>NW_010236055.1:11808-15728 GCF_000690775.1 Eurypyga helias
TAAAGCACACTCATTCAGGTTTACGTCACTGCCTTGTTTTCTGTGCATTTTAGTCAATAAAGTATACAGGGGGATTTTAAAGGTCATTACAGCTCCTTGCTCCTTTTAAGTAATTTTCACTTAAGGCAAGGCTGGTGGTAAAAGTCACATCAACTCTATTAGAACTGGAATGTAGCATTGTAGAGTCTAAGTATATCAATAATTAAATATTCAACTTTTTTGACAGACTCAAAATGCCTACTACCATGTGCCTTTGTCAAAACAGACAAGAGAGTACTTTTCCAGTAGGCCTGTCACTCAACATTCTTGATGCTGCAATATTAGGCAATGCAATAGATGACATAAGAGACATTTACAAAACTTTACTAAGAAGCAAATGAGTGGAGTATTCTGCTTTGGCAGAAAACTCTTCTCAGCCAAAGACATATTAAATTATCAGACAACAGAAAATATAGGTTGCACACCAATAATGTGCAAAAATAACAAATGTTATAGATATATGTATGTGTTATAGATATATACCTTTCTTTGCCCAAAACATGTGTAGATTAATTACAGTAGTTAGGTGATCTTTATATTGATATATATTTTATACCTATCTATCTATCTATCTATCTTTATATTTGCAATTATACCAAGATCCACAGTCTTAATCTCTGTATGTGAGGAGTGAGAATATCAAAGGAAAGGCTAACATTTTATAAAGTAGGGCTTGAGAAAATATTTATGAACTTTGAATGTTTATCTGATACTTTTGGCTATCATTCTTTCCAAATTATGTTGAGAATAGCTGGTGAAAATTAAAAAAAATCAGAAACAAGAAATCTAGCAATCACAGAATGAGAGAATGCATTGATAGCACAGATCCTGAAAGTGTTTGGTGTATTTCTGGACCAAAATAATTTCCCTCCAAATTGCTGACTTTATGTGATGTCACTGAAACTTGACTCCATAGGTTTTCCTGATTAGTTAGAAATCCTGCCTTGAGACACACTGAGCAAAGACACCTCTAAGCACGGATGCTAAACAGCATAAGACATGAATTTGCTGTCTGCTAATGATACTCATGATTGCTTTATTGATTGCCTGTGATAATAATAGCTGGTCATGAATCTTTTGTGATCTCTCTCTTTAGGTGCCAGTACCTAGGGAAGCATTTCCCAAGTTGCCTGTTTAGGATGGGCTCCTTGTACCTACCCAGATGGGTCATGGCTCACTGTACCCAGTTCCCCAGGAATAACCTCCTTAAGCCTTTCCCCCTTGAAAGCGTCTGTAAGCAGTTGAAGGTCATGATTGTTCACTCGCAAGATCAATATACCATTAAATTGTGACAAAAAGCACTACCAGACTATTAAGTCTTCAGTCATACCCTCAATAATCCTGATAAAATGATGAGCTATTTTAACCTCACAGTGGCTGTTAACAGATGCTTGAAAACTCATACCAGTAAGACAGCGTTAAGATAAGCTTTATGGAAATGCTTCATTCCAGGCATTTTTGCCCTAAATGATGCACCTTATTTGCTTTACGGCCTTGTCTGTATTGAATTAGAGCCACACACTCAGAGTCAACGTAGAGTACAAGATTCAATAGAAGACAATTATTATAACGTCTCCTAGTCCTGAACTAACTTCCTGTTAGTTTGAGGTGTCCTGTAACTAAATATCCTCTTCTTCCTAGATAATTGGTAATGTGTTTTGTCAACACCTGAAGATGTCTTGGAATAAAGAGATTTTTTGGGCGAAGAAGGAGTCAGTAAGGGGGAAAAATGCCATTACTCACATGAAAAATCCTATTGTGGCTGACATAAAAGGAGATGCAAATAAGTTCCATTCATTACCTCTCCCCTTTACAACATACCAAAATGCAGCATATTGAACAAGATACTAGACAGTCCACTGTCGATGCAGTCCCGAAAAGAGAAAACTAACACCTGAAAACTGTCTGATGTTCTGGCAGCTGAGGAAAAGCCCACTCCCTATCAGCTTTAGCCATCATCCCTCCCTAGACAGATCTCCCTTGATATGTTAACAGCCTAAATGGAGGAAAAGATAGGAAACAACAAAGCTCCAGGTCAATTAAGGCTTTCACTGCTGTACTAGTGTATCATATGTAATGAAAAAGTCTAAAATCTCATGGCTGTATCCTAGATACTGTCTTAGATACCTTAATTAGGAAAAGAGACCCTGTTTTAACAGTACTAATAACCTCATCTAATTTATCTTTAGGGGTTTTTTTAGAGGATAGGAAGAGGCAGAATTTAATTTCATTTGCACTTCCCTGACATTTCTAGTATTTCAGGTCATCAGTCTTTTACTCCACAACAATGCTAAGGTTTCCTGGAGCACACAAGCCCTCCCATTAGGTAGGATACAGTTTCTGAGGAAGAGGGAAGAAGAAGTAGTCTAAAATAGCCTCTGCAATTCAATAAGCAGCAATACATCCCTGAATTAAGAGATGGAATAAAAACTCTTGCCACTAACGTGGAAGACAGTGTCATAAAAAGCACTGGAGCTGGTCACAAGCAGAGGATCTGGACCTTGTTCTGTCATACCTTGGGGAAGAAATGGATAAAATTTGGAAGTCTGAATTTTGATCAACATTGCAGCTCAATTTCTTTTCTTCTATTTAATACACAGTGACTTATCTAACATTCAAATTGACAGATGAAGACAGAATGAAGTAACACACATGCCAAAAAGTTAAAATCTTTATGGTAATTATGCATTGCCATTAGGATTGTTATGTCTAATATAACTGCTGGGCTCCGAATTCACCATACGTTCTATTTTGCAAAGTCTTCTTGAAATCTCCCGACAGGATATCAAGTCAAGTATCTGACACTGGATTGTTTCTACAAGGAAAGCCTTGTCTACAAATATTAGCAACTAAATCACATAATAATTTACAGCATTAGCCAATACTGCTTCAGTTTATGCATGAAGCAGTTTTAAAAGACTTACTACTTGTTTACTTGCCCTTTCTTTCAATCAGCACAAGCAGCCAATTGTGAATGAGAACTTAAAAGTGTAAATGTATGTCATTCTTTATTTACATGAACAAGAGTATATTAAAACTTGCCTAAAAAGAGAGAAATATTTATGCTTATATAGGAGAGCTGACATACCAATTCAGGCAAACAATTTTTTCCATAAAGAATACAAATAAGCCTTAAACTCTGTCCTTAGAAGATATTTCTGTAGGTCACAAGTAATGGGAAGGGTAGTTTAAAACCCAAAACTTCAGTGTAATCATAATGTAAGTGGTGTCTTTGACTAATCTAGGAAAAAAATTACTGCTTTGCATTCCTTGAAACTTCAAGCTTATTTTACAGGAAGCCTTATTGCACTAATACTTGTCAGTCAGCAAATGAAAATGTCCTGCTCTATCAGTAGTCTGGGAATTCAGTGATACTAGTTTGTACCATGCAGTCAAACCATAGCACAGTAGAGTCAGTACACTTGTGGCCATATTGTAAGCACTTATTTTTTATTATTTAATATTATCAGGACACAAGCAAGCCAGGAGGTTCCTGGGATGTGTCAATGACAACTTCCTTCTCCAAGTGGTAGAGGAGCCGACGAGGAGGAGTGCAATGCTGGACCTTGCCCTTACCAACACGATGGGACTGGTGGGGGATGTGAAGCTCAAGGAAATCCTTGGCTGCAGAGACCAGGGAATGGTGGTGTTTGAGATCCTTATGGATACTAGGAGTGTGCGCAGCAAGCTTGCTACCCTGAACTTCAGGAGAGGAGCCTTCTCAGGGAACTGATTGGCAAGGTTAGGTTCCATGAAGCCCTGGAGGAAAGAGGGCCCAAGAAAGCTGACAAGTATTCAAGGACCTTCAGGCTCAGAAGCTGTACACCCCAATGAAAAGAAAGTTGGGTAAAAGTTCCTGCAGGCCTGTGTGGATGAACAAA
>NW_010236056.1:0-946 GCF_000690775.1 Eurypyga helias
CCGCGAGACACGCTTCTGCTGCCCGAGAAACCCACCCGGGTAATGCCACTAGGTATTCCCCACTGCGCTGTCCTTCGTCAAGTGTTGTTAACGGAAATACCTTCGGGTGTTATTACACACGCTGGAAATTTATTCTTTTGAGAACACGACACTTTACAAACTTTTCCCAGAACTGAAAAACAAAAAAGCATTTTGGGAAAGAAGGTCATCACCTGGCCTTGCCCGGGCCAAAGGTGTGGAAGTACACTCACCTCACCGCCTACTGACACAGAAAATAAACCTCGAGCAGCCCGAGGCTCAGGAGGAAAATGCGCAGGGACTTCACAGAAGGAAGCGCGGGATTAAAGGTAAGGCACGGGAGCTGGTGCTGGAGGGAGGACCTCGGAAGACTGTCATGTCTCACAAGAGCTGTGCTGGGGCAGTCGCTCCCAGATGAGGGGTGACCTAACCTAGTGGTTCCAGATTATTAATTTTTTAAAATCAGGTCTCAATCAATTCTAACCTGACACTCACTGAAGTAATTCACCATTTCCCCTCCCCCCACCCTACAGGAAAAAGAAGTAGGATTCCTTTAATATCCTGTATGAACAGAAGTTAAGACAGGACACACTTTTTCTTTGTGGAAAACTGACCCAGGGACAATTTTCTCCACAGTCCTCTCTGTTACCACGTACTTGCAAGCACCTACGTGCTTTTGGTAGAACACTTTCTAAAAACGTGTTTCTGTGCTGGAGAAAGCCCAAGCAGGGGAAGAACGAGAGGTGGAACCCAAGAACCTTGCCACTGGAGGCCCCAGGTTGCCTCACAGAAAGGCAGAGGGGCGCTCGCCAGAGCCAGCGTCGCTGCCGGCAGCGAGTGTCAGCTCAGGACTGCGGGCAGGCAGGCTCTGAGAAGCCCTGTCACCTCCTCCTGCTCCAGCCCCGGGCTGTGCAGCCCGGGCGGGGGG
>NW_010236056.1:1028-1432 GCF_000690775.1 Eurypyga helias
AGCCAGCTCTCGCTGCCGTTGGTGTAGTTGTGCTTCTCAGGAAGCAGCCTCCTGCATATGATTTCTGCTACTTGGGGAGGCGATAGTTTGGTGTCCCAGGTGGGGGAAGTCCCAGGATAAGCATCTTTTCCTCTGCGTGGTGGTTGGCAGCACGGACTGGGCAGAAAAAGAAGAGAGCGGGCATGTTGAGAGCGGGGAGAATGGGGCAGAGGCACAGGGTGTCCGGAACAGGGCGAAAAGAGGGAGGTGCAGCTCAGGGAAGAGGTGCCTGGAGAAAGGGGGGACAAACACGTCAGAGTCTGCCTCAGCCTGAAAGGATGTGCAGCGGTCATGCACCCCTACCCCACCCCATCCCAACCTGCGTCAGTGGTTTGGAGTGGCTCCTAAAGCCAAGCTCATCCCGG
>NW_010236056.1:1525-3343 GCF_000690775.1 Eurypyga helias
TGACGTGTTCCTACGCTGCTGGCTTTATGTTTTTTTTTAACATTCGTTTTCACTTCAGGCCCTGGGCAGCCTAAGGGCCAGGGGGAATTGAGAGTCAAGCCAACTGGGAAACAGCAGCCCCACCAGCAGACAAGATGCACTATCGCGAGTTGAAAAATCCCAATACCTGCAAATAATTCCAGATGGGAATCTTTGTAATCTCCTAAATTCCTGCAGCTGGGCCTCCTCTATGACACCCCCCATGTTCAGACAGAAAGCATACTTCCAGGCACGCCTACTCACGCACGGCTTTGCACCACAAGCTGCCTGAGCCAATCCACGGCCAAGGTGGTGGAGACCTTGACAATTACCAAAAATAAACAGCGGCAAACTTTTGCAAAAGGGTGATGAAATGTTAATTTCAATTCTCTTGCCCTGTCCTGCTTGTCAGTACCGTTGATGACGGTGGGGAGAGGAAGCAGTCGTTAAAACAGTTAAGCCAGAGTTTCCGTCCGAAAGGGCTGATCCCGCCCAGGGCTGAGCACCTCCTGAATTAATTTCTCCCCTTACTGATACTCAGCTGGTTTCGATAAACAAAATACTCCCTTACTGGTTACAGTTCTGGGAACCCCAACTGCTCTCCTGTCTGTTTTGAATATTAATACAGAAACTGAATTCTGATGTCACATGCCACCTGTGCCGATGCTGAGGTGCTCTGGATGAAACCGCGTGCTGTGTTAGCAAAGTGAGAACGAGAGATGAGTGGGCAATCGTATGTTATCAAGATAGATCGACGCGAGGCTGCACAGAATGATTTAGAGGAAACGGGAGAAAAAGGGTGAATCTAATGGCCTGCCTCAAGGTTTGGTTTGTACTTGCAGTACTGTATTGCCATCAGCGCGTTGCACTGCTAACACACACGCTGGAGGCTGCTCCGGGCAAAACTGAGATCTACTCCAAGAAAAAAGGACTTTAAAAGGGTTGCATAGCTGGGGTGAAGAAAATACAACATCCCAACAGTCACTGGGGAGCAGGGTAGGACACAGAAGCAACTCCACAGGCAGAGAGAGCAAGCGCTCGTGCTGCGAGTAAATGTGGGGTGCTGTCTTGGGATACAGAGAAGGGCTGCTGGGGTCTGAATGCTCCCGAGCCCAGATCCAGCAGTGTCTTCAGTCAAAGCGGAAGGAGATCTGTCGCCTCCGACACACGCGCCCAGATGAAGCAGGATGAATGCCAGTGGAGGGACAGTCGGACAAAGGCTCCTGCGAGTGGGTGTACGTCTTCCTCTGGCATCTGTGATTTGCATGTTGAACTCGCTCTGCGGTGACACTTCCGCCTGTGGGCTGCGTGGATCTGGGCACGGCACGCAGTTCCAAGCTCTGGCATTTCCGCCGAAGCCAAGTGGAAAATTTTACACGGAATCAGTTGGCCACCGATTCTGTATGTCCCAGCCCTTGGCTAATACTGGCACGGCTCCTGCGTCGTGCACCTGCGCTACTTATAATCGCCCACTTCCATCCAGTCTCCCCTCGGTATACGCGGGGAGGAAAATTAAGCTTTCAGCATTTATTTCTAATATACCCAGTTCCCCAGCTGCATTTCCCCAAGGCAAATCCCACACCGGCGCTTGAAACACTGACCTCCTGCTAGCTCTAGGGGTGATTTTTTCCTCAGAAGCCTTGAAAGCACCCAGGCCATAACTAATCACTGACTTAGTTTGGGACAATTCCACTGAAGAATGAGAAGTAAGCTTGGAAAATGTAAGGTTACATTTCAATAGCTAATACCTTACTAGGCTTTCTCTGGTTCTAATCCACCTTCATAGAATCATGGAATGGT
>NW_010236057.1:0-2366 GCF_000690775.1 Eurypyga helias
GGGCAGCCGCTGCCCAACGCGCGCCTGGCTCCGCGCTGCTCACGCACATTCCACAGCCGGTTGGTCTGGTGTTTGCGCTTTCCTAAGGACAACATTAGGAAGATGGGGACTGACTTCCACTCTCGTCATGTGCCAACCCATCTGTGCCAGATCTGTTGTTTGTTCCAGAGCCACGGCGAGGAGCAGCGACGAGGAACGACAGCGCAGCTACGGCGCTTCAGCTACGGCCTCGATCAGCAACGACTGCAAACGTTATCTTCTGCTAAACTGTTGCTGCAATCTAATCTAACACTGTTCTTAAATAAATAGAAAAGACAGGCCTAAGTACACCAATAATGAGATAATCCCCGCTGCCACGTAGCCAGAGTGTCTCACAGACAAATGAATAAGCAAAAGCTGCCGCAGCAGCCGATGTCAAGGACCGAGCATCACTCCCTCCTCCCAGGTTGCCTCTCTAAGCCGCAGCTCCCTCGTGCCCTCCCAGCTCTAAGCCGTGTGGCTGCAAAGGGAGCCGGTGGGATGCACACGCTCGTCACACGCATCGGCGCTGGCTGCTGCACGCGCGTGATGGGCAGCGTTGGCCAGCCCTGCGGTGCTCGCGCGCTTGGACCAGGCGCTCGCTGCAGGTCCCTTCCAACCGAATTACTCTAGCCCATCCCAAGCCCGCTGTGCCGATGTGCGTAGGAGGAGAGGAGCTCGCCAGCGGACGGAGCGGCACCCCGCTCAGCTCCACCCGCCAGCCCTTGACATTGCCACCACGAGACCCCGACCGTGCGGAGGACCCGCGGCAATGCCTCCCCGGCAAGCTGTGAAGGCTGGGCGAAGAGGAATGCTTGACCTGGGGAGGTGCAGAGCGAGCGATGCACGAGATGGTCAGCTGAGAGCACCCGAACCCGTGTTTGACTGACAGCGGGGGACCAAAGTCACACAGGAAGAGTGGGAGCAAAGAACTCACTATAAATATTCCAAGTCCCACTCCCAGATCCTAAATAAATGCAATCTCTAATCGCCGAGGATGAATCAAAAGCCCACGCCTGCCCATGGAGTTCCTATTACCCTTCTGTGCTAGGCTTATATCCAAAATATTGTTATTGTCACTTCTGGGGGCCATGTGCTGCAGGAGAACTGGGAAAACTTTGCCAAATGGAACTGAAGACAGTCTGGGCCAGCTCCTTCCACGTTATCTCCCCGTGCCCAGTCCACTCCAGAAGCGACGCTGAAGGGCAGACGCACCGTCTCCTCTCAGGATGCTCCAGGAGACTCCCTGAGAGACGGTGTGGGAAAAGCAGTGCTGTCCCGTCCCAGCAGCCCCCCTTCTCCGTGGTGAAGGGCTCGCTTCCAGCAGGGCCGGCCGGGTCTTGGACTGAGAAGCCAGGAGATACTGGCAGGGATGCAGATAACGCCGGGATCCAGCGTCCGTCTCGCCCGAGACACCGCGGGAGCTGCAAACCACTCGCCTGCTCCCCCCCACCTGACCCCCCCAGCCCTGGAAGGAGTAATCTGGAGTGGCAGGCAGCATTCCATGGAGATTTTCCCTCCCGCCCCCATTAGAGCGCAGCCAGGATGTGTAAGGAAGCTGCAGCTTGTGCAGCCCTACTCTTTCCGAAATCCAGAGCAGGAGCCCACACCAAGCTGAAGCAGCTGGGACAACAGATCCCATTTTCTCCACATGGAAGCAAATCCATTTACCCAACTTCTGTCGCTAAGAAATGCTCAAAGAGGAGAGGCAGCTCTAACGAGCCCCTTAAAGCACCGCAGTTCGCTGGCACTTAAGGCATGTGCAAGCGCTCGTGATGCGCGGTCACTCCGGAGGGCAGCTCTGGACAATTCCTTATCATGACGGTTGCGCTAGTGTGGAAAAAGGCATCGCCGCTGAGAAAGCAAAACCCGAAGCGTCATTTCCACGTATCCATGACTACACCGCTGTAGAACGCGCGCTCCAGTCAGCGCTCACGAAACCAATCCAGACATGAATATTCACCAGGCCCTTGCACCCGCCAGCCAGGGGGTCGCCTCTCGTCAGCGAAACACGCAGCCCCGCTGAGCTGAGGTTGGGTGATGCTAGATGAGCAGGCGCTGACCCGTTCTGCAGCTCCATCGCCTTCTCCAGGAATCCGTAAGCAATCCCCCCAAGGAAAAAGCCCATCTCCACGTCTGAGGAAGAAAATCGTAGTAGCAGCACGTTGCTTTTTGTGCGCAACACGCTGCACTTCTACAAATGACAACGCATCGCTACAGAATATGTGATTATCCCTAAAATAGTCACCCTGAACCTGCCTGCAACAATTACCTATGCTCCAGAGACTCCGCTTTCTGGGAGCTGACAGGAGAAAACTGCCTTTCACCCGCAACGGGAAGAGCCGAGG
>NW_010236058.1:0-1025 GCF_000690775.1 Eurypyga helias
GTTGCTAAGCAGTGTTTACACTAAGGAAGCTGGGGGGGACAAGGAGCTGGGAGGGGATGCAGCTGGGGACAGCTGACCCCACCTTGCCAAAGGGACATTCCGTACTGTGCAGTATCATGGTTAGTATATTATAAACTAGGTGAGAGCTGGCTGAGGGGGCTGCTCAGGAAGTGACTGGGCATCAGTCGGCGGGTGGTGAGCAACTGCATTGTGCATCACTGGTTTTGTATATTCTTCTATCGTAATTATTATTGTTTTCCATTCCTTTTCTCTCCTATTAAACTGTCTTTATTTCAACCCACAAATTTTACATCCCCCCCCCACACACCCGCCCGAGTCTCTCCCCCATCCCACTGGAGGGGGGGGGAGGATCGAGCGGCTGGGTGGTGTTCAGCTGCCTGCAACAGCACCTAATGTCCACTGATTTGTCTTTTGAGATGGATGTAAACATTAGAATTTAGGTGTTGGAAAGCATCATACATTTGGGGAGCATTTCAGCTTTCTTCTGAAGGAAATGACCTGGTGGAGTACCCTCACCTTCTCACTCTGTATGTTTTAGGGTTTTGGTATTTTGTTGTTTTTTTAATTTACTGAATATAGTGTAAGCTTGTGTCCCCAAACC
Organism: Eurypyga helias; assembly: GCF_000690775.1. NCBI lineage: Eukaryota > Metazoa > Chordata > Aves > Eurypygiformes > Eurypygidae > Eurypyga > Eurypyga helias. Next base: position 623 of record NW_010236058.1, read on the forward strand.
CTGGGTGGGAGAGGTCCTTGGGAAGAGTTACAAGGCAAGTGTAGTAGAAAGGGTAAAAATTTTCAAAATACAACTGAGGAAGCACCAGCCACAGATCTTGGAAGTGCTGGGTTCCTTGGGCCTGCACTGATTTTTCCCAGAAGCCCTTCCCCCCCACCCCCCATTTTAAGTCAAATAATTAGTCTTTTAACCTTTTCTCACAGACATAGCACTTGACTTGTGGTCTCTAAGGGCGTAAGAGGTTAAGTAATTATATTTTATAGGGGAGTAAAAGAGAATAATGAACTCCAAACTCACTAGTGTGTCTGGTCGGGCTCCCCAGTGGCTAAAATTAAGTAATTTAAGTTGATTCCTGTCTTTGCTAAATTTTTATTAGGTGCTCAAAGTGAGGACATGGGAAAGA
>NW_010236059.1:0-240 GCF_000690775.1 Eurypyga helias
CTTTTACCCTCCGGGGCTCCTCCGAGAAGGGCTGATGAAGTGGTGCAGGGAGCCCGGGGGTGTTTCACAAGCTTTTTTGGGGAGGGGAGGGGACACACACACACTGGTTTCTTTTTCACCGCGCTGGAAGTTGCCCGCTTCCCAAGTATCTCTCGCTGGTTGATGACCAGTGACCTTTATTGACGCTGTTACTCTCAAAAAGCGCGTTCCTTGCCGCTCGCCGCGCAGCTTTGATGGGTG
>NW_010236059.1:355-695 GCF_000690775.1 Eurypyga helias
ATCTTTTCCCCAAGTCTGCCGTGAAGTTTCGCCACCCCTCCCTCCCCAGACAGATGCCCTGCCACGCAGTCCCCCACGGCCGGCATGTGCTCCTCTCCCTCCTTATTATGTGACAACACGGGCCCTTCAGAGGACCACCCGTAGTAACTCTCCGAATGGCAAATCGTGGATAATTTCCTGTCTTTCCCCCATTACCTACGGGTAGTTTTGCGAGGTGTAACCGAAGCAAGCGCGGCCGCTCGCATCCCCACAACGGTAACCCAGCTTCCCGCCAACGCCCTCTCCCCAAACGCGTAATTTAGACCAGGGGAAACGCTAAACGCTCCCACCGCCCACTCCC
>NW_010236059.1:723-1309 GCF_000690775.1 Eurypyga helias
CGCCCGGGACGCGGGTCCCCACCGCAAACGGCTCCGCATCAAAAAATACCGAAACACCAGGGGGTTGGGGCCGATTTTGACTTTGCATTCCCCGCGCCCTGTCCGTCGGCGTTTCTTTCTGGAAAAGCGCGTCTCTTTAGTGGAGCCAGGCCCTTTCCGCTAAATGTTATTTGGAGCATATGTTTCGCACATCCATTCTCTTCCAGTCTATTCTTCTGGGCGCTAACTGCTAACACGTTATAGTCACCTTGAAATTTCCTCCGCTGTTTTCCAATTAAAAGCTTAATAGCCCTGGAAACGGAGTTCATGTGGTGCAGTTTACCACAGCCCCTTCTTCTGAAAAGCTTTCTGCTGGGATCCCATCATGTGCTTGAATAAACCTTTTCTGCCAGCAGAAACGGGAACCGGGGCTGTCAGGTGTTGGGTTACAATAGACTTTCAGTTCTGCTAACATAAATACGAACCTGGCCCTATGGGGAGATGTTGTCAAATACTAGGACGTGGAAAACATTCCCATCAAATATGAGGAAAGGATTACGGCACTATATCAAACGAGTATTTCAGCACGGTGTGCAGCCATGCGAGA
>NW_010236060.1:0-5699 GCF_000690775.1 Eurypyga helias
ATATATATTTCCTGTTGAAAAGCAATGTGCTGGTACTTAGCACAAACTTAAAAGTGTTTGGAGTATGCCTGGTTTTAATAGAGCTGAAGAAGAATGGCAGTAGGAACAACAGGAAATCTGATGCAGAATAAAAGAAATAATGGAAACCCGCAAGAGCGGACATGCTGATTTTGGTTGAGTAACCAAAAGCTGGATAACGTCATGTGAAGCAAAACACAGCAGGCAGTGTTCCAGTCCGTCAGTCTATGAATAAAATCTCTGCAGGAATCGTACAGAATAATTGGAGTTTGGGAAAGATCATGTTTCATTGTGCGTTTCCTTAAATAGTAATAATTCTGATTTGGGAAGGTGCTCAGCCCACAAACCTGAGCACATGCATATTTTCAGAACAACAGTGCTGAAGTCTGAAGTCCAATTAAGAAAAAACACAAGAGCAAAAACAGCCCAGAAAATGTATCTTTTTTTACATTTGCATGAACAAGTATATAAAGTATGACACATTCAATTTGTTTGTGCTGAATAAACTGATCATACTACTGCTGCTGCTAATTCTACTAAGAAAAAGTTGGCTACCTTTCTTGTAATTGGCTCACTCCTTAATAATGCCAGTGACATCTCTGGTGCTGCTATTGGAGGAAATTAAATTTCCTGAAACATTTTGATGGCAGAAGCTCTAACTTCTTGGAACTCCATTAACTGTGAAGATGTATTTCCCATGTTTCACACGCCGTACCTCAAGGGCAGCAGAGGCTCTTGCTCTGCATGCTCATGTGGTTTGCTGGAAGGATATTGCCATAAACACAACACTGAAGGACTTGCCATGCTTTCTTTTCAGTGTTCTACCTCAAGTGCACATGGTAGAGTATCTTTAGAAACATCTGACAATTCAGTATGAAATATGGATTACTTTGTGATAATGCATAACAGAAAACAGTTCACACCCAGTATTTCTTAGCTCTTTGAACACAATTGGCTTGGCAAAATCAGACTAGGCTGTCTAAGCAAATTCAATTTGCTTTCCACTGGATTTTGTTACACTAGCAAGTCCTTTTATGTATTTGGCAGTGGATAACTAATCAGTTTTATCTGCTCCCCAGTCTATGAGAATAAGATGTGTAGTGTACCCTCTCACACCTGCCAACTCCCATTCAGTTCTGTGGGCACAAGGGTTCTCTGATGTCCATACACTTGATCACGTTTCCATCCAGATGCTTGTGTGGGCTACCTGCCCCTTCTATGCAGATATATTCTGGGAGAATTAGAGCAACTGACTCCTGAGGAATGTCTTGAGTTTATGGAGCTTTAAGTGAAGGTCAGCAACGGGAAATAAAGACGAAAAACCAGAGCAACATAATCTTATTTGCCTGTCTGTGAAGAACCAAGAGATTTATGCATCACATGGGCCTGACCCAGTGTGCAAGAAAATCTCTGACCATTCCCCAGCAGTGTAATTGCTTTGAATGTTCTATTCTTCATACACAGGTAAAAAAAAGGAAGGTAGAAACTATGTGCTAATGCCTATCCAGGAATTTGTTAATGAATAGGAAGAGAAAGCTCATGCCTTTAGAGCATTTCAGGGACAAGACCGGAGCACCCAAGTTGATGAGATCCTGATGTTAGACTGACAACCCTGTAGAAGGTACACAGGGTGAGACTGCCTTCCCTACTTCCACCACAGCAAGTGCCAGCAATAACCTCTATTTATTGAGTTTTCAACTGACCAGTATTTTTGATGAGCTGGAGCTCATTTTGGATTGGTGATCATCCCTGTTTAGGAAGATGGACTGTTCTTAACAGGAAGCTTTGCAAAATGTTCGAAACGAAGACCTTTCCTACCAAGTATGCCTACAGGGCACTTTACTTTTAAGAAAGTATTCTGATTTACTTATGATTTGTTTTTCAGTGAGGGTATCCCTGGAATATATATTCCAGCCCCATCCCTGGAAGTGTTCAAGGCCAGGCTGGATGAGGCTTTGAGCAACCTGGTCTAGTGGAAGGTGTCCCTGCCCATGGCAGGGGGGTTGGAACTAGATGGTCTTTAAGGTCCCTTCCAACCCAAACCATTCTGTGATTCTATGATATTTCCATAATGTATTTCCAAAGAAGGGGCTCTTTGGAAGTCCTCTAATGCTCAGTTGGACATTGCTTGGTACTTAGCATTAAATGGGAAAAGCTTCTACTGAATTACTGGTTGAGATCTTTTGTTACTGAGATCTTAACAGAAGATGTTTGTGAAAGTGCTGTGCTCAGGCTGAGGGCAAGCCTGTACTTGCAAAATACATTAAATACTAAGTTTTTAATACATATCAGTATTAAATACTCAACATTTTAAAATCTCTCTTCCATATTTTCTTTTTGTCCTACAATATTTATTTTCATCTCATAGTTTGAGGATTGCTTAGGTAGCTAAGTGTGATTGCAGTGACTTGAAACAGTATCTCCTAAAGATGCTCACTTGAGTTTGTGTGTTCCCTGTGGTGTTGGTTTAAATTAGACTTTTCTGTTCATCAGTGTGAGAGGAGGACATGGGAAAAAGAAGGTTGTTTTGCAAAGACTTGTGAGATGAATTCTAAGAGAAGGAATTGATTTGGGGTGGGAAGACTCAAGGAAATGAGACTGGGAGAGCGAAACATTTTTCCTTTCAATTAAGGAATTAAGAGCAATTTGCCTAAAACCCAACTAACCAACCAAAAATGTCTTAAAATCTCCCAGGTTTCCACAGGTGAAGCCATGCACTAGGAACCCATGCAGATTTATTTATACTTATATACAGATTTTGTTCAATGAGTAGATAGTATCATACTCTAGAAGTTCTGATCAGTCAGTTATGGTACAGAGATCCTCACATTTGTAGTATTTTCCCTGTATTCATCTAGTGGAAGGTGTCCCTGCCCATGGCAGGGGGATTGGAACTAGATGATCTTTAAGGTCCCTTCCAACCCAAATCATTCTGTAATTCTATAATCTAGGTTTATTTCCTGTTGTGTTAACTAGTTTTCAGTGTAAATTTGTACAAGTAATTTGATATCCATGCTCCTCATTTTCTTGACTGATTTCAAGTTGGAATAATGCTATTTCCCTGTTTTACAAGCTATTCAGGGTTAAATACTTTAAAGAATGTGATAGATTTGCATCTTGTGATTAGAGTGGTCATGCACATACCTTGTTATAGCTATACTGCACATGAAAATATGAGAAAATTTTGATATTTCCTGTTTTTATTGATTGAAAAGTAATGCACTTAAAGTCAGAGTATTGGAAGCTGACATAATACTTAGATTTACGTTAGGCATTTTTACTTTATATTTTTGTATGCCTGTGTCAAAAAAACAGAATTTGCAGCAGAAGCCATAGAGATATTTCTGCAATACTAACGGTGTGTCAAGTATTTTTGTTCTACTCTCTATTTGCTTAATAAACATGTAATACTTTGTGCATACACTTCTATATGTATAGATGCATATATGAATATAATTTTAAATATGTAGCAAGATACGCATTTTCAAATAAACCTTTGTAACAGAAAAAGTATAAACATATTTAATCAGTATTCCAGTCAGTGGAAATATGCTAAATTTACAGCAGGTACCACGTAGAATTAATTTTCATGTTGCTATGCTCTTTCCACTTTAAGAAACATTTTAGAGTTCCTTTTTAGGTTCTTTCATGCTTTAGAATTGTAGATTAATGCTTATAGCTGTGTTACATTTAGCATTCTTTGTTCTTGGGGCTCACTTTTATGTAAGAAATTAGCTGTGTCAACTGAAGTTCACTGAGCCTTATTCTTTCTTAAATATTACCATTACTGAGGAGCAGCTTGCTTTCCCTTTGAAGATTGAAATACAGGTTCAAACTCTCTATTTTACTTTTGTTTTATACTACTTGTGACTATCTGTACGACTGAAGATACTTCAGGTACTAACTGCATTGTATTTCATTGTAATCCAAGATCGTATTCAGCAGAATAGGCTGTAAGCACCTTCCATATTTGTGATTTAATTGGCTCTTCTCAGAATGAATTTTACCTGGTTTTGTCTTTTTTTTTTTTTTTCTTTTTTAATAGAGAACCCATGGTATGGGAGGTGCTGTGTGTGGGCTGATCTCAAGTGACCTGTTCAAGTAGAGGGGTTTATTCCATGATTGTTCTTAAGTGTAGAGGAAATGTCTAGTGCAGTGTTGGTTGGTGGCTGTAACTGAAATTAAAATGATAGCTCAGAAGGTTTTACTCCTGTGTTACTAGTTCTGACTTGTCTGCAGTTTCATTGCTTCAGACTCATCCACCTTCATGTTGTACAGTCCTTAAAGGAAATGTCTCATAGAATAAAGGTACATGTTAACAAGAGAAAGTGTCTGCTCAACAATGGTTTAATGGGAGCACAGCTACTAACATCCAATTCAAAATAATACCTTCACTGCCAGATGAAGTGCAGTTAACATTACACTAGTTCATGTACCTGGCTTGCACTCTTCTACATCACTTTGAGTACCTATTTGCAGTCATTGAGTGAACCGTATCATTGCCTGTTCAGAATACTTGTAAGATTCTCTAGTCATAAACCTGGTGGGTATCAGAAGACACCGTGATGAGGCTTCGAGAGTTAAATTGGTAGATTTACACTAGTTTCAGATTTAAGTCTGCTCAGTTCGTTTTCACTAGGCATGCTCGGAGCTGTAACAGAGACATCAGTATATGTTCTCTTCCCTATTAATATTAAATAAATATTTGCAAAGTCACTCCTACGTTGGGAAGCTTCTTGTATGAGGTCCCTTCTGGTCTTCTGGCAGTGTTACAGCAGCTATTCATCACTCTCTTTAGGATTTCCATTTTTATTCAAGTGAAATGTGTTAACATTGTGCTATGATATCCAGTAATTTTAAGTGTTGACAGTGTTTCTGAATTTGTATGTTCCTGTTTTCTTTTGAGATATCTGGCCTTGAAGAAACACCACACCATGTACAGTGAATACCTAGCAGGTAGACAGGGTGAAGACTTAGTTTGTAGAGTTATCCATTAAATTTATATGATTCAATAATTTAAATATTTAATTTATTATAAACCCCAATGCATTTGTAAATACATAATACATAAGCAATCAATAGATCAATATTAACAATTTAAAATTTTATTACTAATAATTAACAATATTTATTGTTATATAATAACTTAAATATTTGTATTAATATAATGCCTCCATTAAAGTATATTATTACTTTTATTGATTCAGTAGCTTCAGTGCTGGGGTGTATATGGCATCTGGACTGATTTATATCACAGGCAGCTATGCTTTGATGAGCAACTTTGTTAAAATATTTTCAGGTAGAAATGCTTTCACTGAAAATATATTTAAAAAAAACGTAAAAATTGAAGTACTATTTGAAAATTTAACCAAAACTGCTTTTTCAATCCCCAAATACGCAAAAAGATTATATTCTGTAAGAGAAAGAAAATAGGTAAAGATTTTGAGTATAATTTTCAGTATAATTAAGTAAGTTATGTCTTATATAAAATTCTAAGTACTGTTTTTTGCAGAAATCATAGAATCACAGAATGGTTTGGTTTGGAAGGGACCTTAAAGACCATCTAGTTCCAACCCCCCTGCCATGGGCAGGGACACCTTCCACTAGACCAGGTTGCTCAAAGCCTCATCCAGCCTGGCCTTGAACACTTCCAGGGATGGGGCATCCACAGCTTCTCGGTC
>NW_010236060.1:5952-9103 GCF_000690775.1 Eurypyga helias
CAGCTTTTCATCCACCAGTACCCCCAAGTCCTTCTCCTCGGAGCTGCTCTCTATCCACTCTCCACCCAGCCTGTAGTTGTGCTTGGGATTGCCCCAACCCAGGTGCAGGACCTTGCACTTGGCCTTGTTGAACTCCATGAGGTTGGCAGTGGCCCACCTCTCCAGCCTGTCCAGGTCCCTCTGGATGGCATCCCTTCCCTCCAGCGTGTCAACCACACCACAACGACATGGTCTTTAAATGGAAGCAGCTTCAAAATGGTTTACTGGGTTTTTCCTGCTTTGTCTTTGGAAGTTTTTGGGTTTAATACTGTATCTAGTCAACAACTCTTCTTAGCCCTTCATCTAACCTCACAGCTATGCATATTCACAAATTGTGCACCATTCAGTGACTCCAATAGAAATGATATATGCACATCATTAAATTTTTGGGAAGCAGGTAGTGTGTTGCATGCATTTTGTGAAGTCCCAGTAAGATGGCTCTGGTGCATGGCACGTGTTCATACATGCTGCTGCAATGTAAATGAAAATGGATGATAATGATTTTGTTTTCACTTTGATTCAATTTTTCTTAATTACTAGTCACATGGATAAATCTCCAGATAGTCAGTCCTTTGAAAGTTTGGAGACATGTTTTTGATAAGTAATCCCAGAAAATAAAAATCAGAATTTACAGATAATAAGCAAAATCAATTTATTCTTCAAAGATAAATGAAGCAAATCATGGACTAGGGACTAAAAAGAAAGTAGGGGCTTTGGGATGTCAATTCTTTTTGGGGTACGTCAGGAATTCAGAATTTGGAGTTTTAAACTGAAATTATCTATCTAGTGTAACAGAACTTAGGTGCTAGTATTTGAGTTTCCGTTGAAGAGGAACACAAATGCTAACATACAGCAAGTACGTTGTTACTTAGGTAGTATCAACACATCATCAGTCAATTACATACAGCCTCTCCTTGAGGGCAAAAATACGGGAGTACTTTGTAGTTGCTGCCCTATATTGACTGAGGATGAGTTGGTTTCATGAGTAATGATCCAGCTAATGGGATGGAACAGCATCACTGCAGAATGGATACTTTCAGTTATTAATCAGTAGCCTCTTGCACATATTGTGCTAAAATATTCTGTTGTAAAACCAGTCTTCATTAGCGATGCCACAGTGGATTGAAATGTTATCATATTCTTTTGGGCACTGGTTGAACCGAATGTTTAAATGCCTGTCTTTAACCTCATAATTAAGCCTTGGTTTTGTTTGCAAAACACATAAACAAGTTCTCACTTTGTGTGGGTTTAAATCCTGTGCAGCATTTCAGAGGGAACTTGTACAGCTTCCAACCCAGCAGTAGACTGGGTAGTAGTCTTTTCAGTAGTTGATTTCAAGAGTAGAAAATAACATATAACTGGCCATTTAGTTTAAAATAAGCAAAGGACATTTCACTACTTCTCATGCAGATTAATTGAACTGAAAACAAGGTGCAAAGCTACATGAGAATTTTGATCAGTACGTATTAAAAACAACTACATTTGAAAATAAAACTGAAGGAAATGCTGACATCATATAAAATGTAATTATATAAAATCACTGCAAGATCAAATTTATGTTAAGAAATAATTCCAAAGATTGGTAAAACTTCAGTGAATTAAACCTACAATAGGCAGTCGTTATTTCCAGACATAAGCACCTTATGTAATCTGCAAATCTGAGTTAGGTGTGCATGTAGCACATTGTTTTAGTAAACTGGTAACAAGAAGTTCCGTGTAGAATGATAATGCCTATATTACATGGATTAGGTTCTCTGCTGTGTAAACCATGTTCATTAAGTGTTAGTGGAGGATCTGGTCAAAGAGCTTTAAGGGAAACATTATAGGGTAGAGAGGAGTCTGTGATGAAGAAAAATGTAAGATAGAATATTGCCTCACATGGACTATCTCTGTTTCGAAATTCCAGTTTTAAATAATGGTTGCAATTCAGATACATGGGTGAAATACCACATGTAATTCGTATTCTGTAGTCAGATGATTTTATGTTCACTGAATCATTGTGTCGGCAGAGTCATCTGGCTGAAGCTGGCCTATTACTAACACTTTTTTCACAGATCATATATGAGTTTTTTATATATAGCCATTTAGCACTGTGGATTTTAACAATATATTTGAGGGAAAAAAACACGTGTCTCTTACGTGGGGCCGGGGGGAATTATTCAAGATAGTTATGTTCTGGATCAGAGTGAAAAATACTAACGTACATGTCTCAGAGAAACGAGATTAAAGAACAAAAGCCCACAATGCTTGAAAACCACAATAAAAACTTTCAGAGATTATTTCATAAATATGGAATGGATTACTCAAACATAATTGCTAATAAGTGATTAATTAGTGGACTGTGTACAGCTAATGTAGATGTGCATTGGCGCAAGACAGCCTGATAGATGGACTTTGATTTAGTACTCAGTTAATATCTGTAGGAGTGAGTGATAATTAGAAGTACTCTGCATATATAGAAAATAGGGAAGGTAGCTTTTCACTGGAGAATTTTGTCTGTGAACTGTTGCTGATTTCTCACAGCTGAGTGTTGATTCTGTCATGTGATATGTAATAAGTAAGATATTCTCACTTGGCAGGAACTCATGCAAACACCTCCTACTTCAGATAGGAAAATATTACCTCTACTGTGTTACGATTTCTTTTACTGTATGATGAGAATTATTGACATGTAATAGGAAAAAAAAATACAGATATGCTAAGACATATCAAAGCAATTTAAAAGGACTGTTGAATAGGAAACAAACTAAGACGTTGATGGAGTTTTGTTCTTATTTATCCATTACTGAGAAGTCATCTTAAATATATATACAAATACATTTTGAATTGCTGTTACTTGCACTGAATTTACAAACATATATAAAACCAAAGGTATATAAAAGTAGCTACTATACATCTACGAAGGTATTGCAGCACACTCATGAAAAATTATATAGTACGTCATATCTATAAATTTAAATGATCATCGACTACAGAAAATCACTGTTAAGACGTGCGTGCAATATAATGCCCATCCAACTTTGTGAGGCTATGAAGTCCACATCAGATACATCTGAGAACACTTGCATATTTTGGAATGGTTTAGAGTTTCACAGATTGACAGAGTGGTAGG
>NW_010236061.1:0-228 GCF_000690775.1 Eurypyga helias
GGTAAGGTAACCCCCCCCCACACCCCCCTGGCCCCGGGGATGAAGCCTTGGGGGACGGTTTGTCCCTGCACACCCCCTCCCTTCGCTGCTGCTTCCTCCGCGGGGAGGCAGCTCCGCGCCCCGGGGTCCGGCTTCTCCCTCGGGGGATGCTCAGGGCACCTGTGGCTTTGGGAAGTCGGGGCGTCTGCATTGCCGGAGGGTGTGTGTAAGGTTTGGAGGGGCACAACA
>NW_010236061.1:323-9905 GCF_000690775.1 Eurypyga helias
TGGGGATGCTGGAAGTTGGGGTGCCTGGGGCTGAAAGTCGCACCCTGGGTGGTTAAAACCCTGCAGCTGCTCGCAGGCTGGGTTGTTTCTGCTGGCCGAGCCAAGCTGGACAGAAACTTTCAGCAGCGAGGCCTCGGTGCTGGCTGGAGAGCAGGATTTCTGCGCCGGGAAAAAATTCGGAGGTTTCAGTATTGTTCTTTGTTCCGTTGTTTTGGTACAAACCCAAAGGCTTTTAATAAGTTGCATGGAAAGTTAAGGCGAGAGAGAGCCCCTGCCCCCTGGCAGGCCGGGCTGCTGCTGGGGCATGCGAGACTGATGTCTTTTTGGGTTTCAGGGCAGGGATATGACTCTGGATTTCCCGTATCCCAGGGGTGGAAGTCACCATCCCTTTCTCCCTTCCTTCCCACCCTGGAAATGTTATTTTGGACCTAAGAAACCAGCCTGGTGCTTTCTAGTGGAGGGTGTCCCATCGCAAGTGGCTCTGGTCCTCTGTCCCTCGTCTCCCACTCTGGTACCTGCCGGCTCAGCCCAGGCTGCTCGCCTGGCCCTGCAGATCCACCGGCATGCGGTGCTTGGATTTGTTACCAGTTATTTATTCCCAATTACCATTATGTTTCTGCCTGGATGCTGCGTTAGGTCTGAGCTTGGTGGGGAGTGCGGGCCAACGTGGCAAATGAAGATGAGCGCAGGGCAGCGAGCACGGTGGATGCTCTGAAATCCTCAGCTGCTTTTCTTGCTGCATCCAGCGAGGACCCTGCTGCAGACTTTCCCCTGGTTGCCTTTCATCTCCATCCACTCTCACATCTTAGGGGCCTTGGATCCCCGTCCCAGGCTCAGCCTGGTGTCCAGCTGGGCTGAACTGGTGTTATACTGGGGCGAGGGGAATACAGGATCCCTGCAGCTGCATCTCCCACCTCACACTCTGCTCATGGGTGGTGAGTAGCCCAGGGCAGATGCAGAGAGCCTGGCTGGCCGTGCTGCTCAGGGCAGCAGGGAATTGAGCAGGGACAAGTTTACGGATGCAGGCGAGAACAGATATCACCTGTTGGGATCATCCTTGGGGCTACCAGCACTGGGAAGGCGAGAAAAGCAACAGAGACAGGCATGGATGAAGGAGCTGGGTCCTGATCCAGGTGCTCACCACGTAGCTCCTGCTCCGTGCAACATCTTGCTGCAGGCACATCTCTCCTGGTGCAATCCATTTCCCGCCTGTCCTTCCCAGGACCGTTGTCTGCCTCCTACTTCTGTAAGTAATTCTTTAATGTGAATCGCCTGGGGCTGAGCTCCAGCCCACGAGCCAGGCAGCAGGGTTCTAAAACCCAAGAGGGACTGATGGATGCTCTTGGAGAGACCCTCCACTCCGGGAGCTGTGTGTGAGGTCTAATTCCCCCCTGCAACGGGGGTGCATGTACAAACGCTGCTGCGTGCGTGGGGGCTGGCTTGCTCGTTGTCTGGTGCTTGCTAAGAGCCATAAGCCAGAATTGGTTGGGAAAAACTTTCTCGTTGGCAGTGGAATTAAGGATCAAGGGATTAGCAAAAGGAAAAGCAGGTTTTGAGGAAGGCAGCGGGGCTGGCTGTAGCAGGCGCTGCTCAGATTAGAAATCAAACCCCTTTGTCATAGGGACACCCTGTGTGACCCACAGAAGCAATAATCCTGTCTGCCAAGCGGTGACACATAAAAAAATAAGGGCAAAGTGACATGACTAAGGCACTCGGGAGGTTTGTGGCAGAGTCAAGTCCAACCCTGCTCTCTACCACCACCACCCGCCCCAACCCTGCCACCCAGTCCTTGACTGTTCTGGCAAGAAGTGACTTAGGTGGGGCCTCAACATGGCCACAAGCCCAGAAAAATCCCTGCTCGGCTGCTGCCTTCCCCGCTGCGTCGTCTGTTCAAGGGAGATCTTTCAGCCAGTGATGGAGTACTACCATGGACATCCTCAAGCCCCTGGGCTGGAGGGAGGTGTAACCTCAGGACTGATACCAAAGGGGTCTGTGTTGGACTAACCTATAGTTTTGACACCATTTTTACGCAAAGAAGGTGCTACAGATCTCCTTTATCTGGGCTTGATGGGGATTTATACACTCAGTGCGTGTGGGAGTATGTCTGTGGAGAAGAGTTCTGCCGGGGGCCAGGGGAGGTGGCAGAGGGTACCCCCAGACACATTAACCCCACATAGGAGGGCTTAAATCTGCTTAAAGTCTTTAAGGGAAGATCTGAGCTCATTCTCTTTTTTCATGCCAAGATTTGTGTGCAGACCCAAGCTGAGAGATACCATCTGCGTGGGGCAGATGAGATGCTCAGCCAGAGGGAACCAGCTGACCTCAAGGATGAGTTGCAGGGTGTGGGGATGTCCCTTAGGACGTATCATAGAATCACAGACTGCTTTGGGTTGGAAGGGCCCTTAAAGCCCATCCAGTTCCAAGCCCCCTGCCATGGGCAGGGACACCTTGCACTAGACCAGGTTGCTCCAAGCCTCATCCAGCCTGGCCTTGGACACTTCCAGGGATGGGGCATCCACAGCTTCTCTGGGCAACCTGTCCCAGGGCCTCACCACCCTCTGTGGGAAGAATTTCTTCCTGATGTCCAATCTGCATATCACCACGTTCAGTTTAAACCCATTACCCCGTGTCCTGTCACTACAGGCCCTTGTAGAAAGTCCCCCACAGCTTTTATTTTAGCCCCTTCAGGTACTGGAAGATGCTATAAGGTCTCCCCGGAGCCTTCTCTTCTCCAGGCTGAACACCCCCAACTCTCCCAGCCTGTCCCATGGCAGAGGTGCTCCAGCCCTTGGAGCATCTCTGTGGCCTCCTCTGGACCTGCTCCATCAGCTCCATATATCAGGCCATACATTGGGGTGCTGTAGCTGGGCTTTGTGCTATTTTTGGAGATTAAATCATGTTAGTGCAGCCAAGACTGGGGAGTCAGGGCTGTTTTGGTTGTGGGTACTCCTGAGAGGGTTGCAGTAAGGCGAGGGAAACCAGGCAAAGGGTGTTGGTGAGACTAGGGTACGGAAGAGTTAATGTGGAAGGACCAGGCTCTGAGATCTGGTGCTTGAGAGGGATTAACTGAGCCTGGAGCAGGTGCAGGAAGACAGGGCTCTGAGGCTGATCAGAGGGATGGAGAGCTATTATACAGAGGCTATAAAAGCCCAGCAAAACAAAGGCAGAGAGGGGATGTGCTTGCTGCCTATAAATACATCCAAAGGGTGAACACCAGGGAGGCAGAAGAGCTATTTAAACTGCAGGACAGTTGGTGGGGGGACAAACGGCTGTGAATTCATTCAGTTTAGCCTGGGAGACTTATCCAGAGGCTCTGCAACTGCATCCCCTTGGTGGAGGCTAGGTGGGTGTTGATTAGGGTGTATCACCTCTCTTTTGTGGTGCCTGACTGTGATATAATGAGGATTTGGGGCTTGTTGAGGTAGGAGGGCAAAGACTCACTGGTCCAGACACCCTGACCTGGTACCTCCACTGGGAAGGGCTGGGTTAGCTGAGCGAGTCTCTCCACCAGAGCAGGCATGGAGCAGATGAAACCCAGCTATGTCACTGAGCTAATTTTTCTCTTTGATTATGCCTCAGAAAAGAAAAAAATTCCAGCTCTCCCTTCCCTGGCCGCTGCACAGTAATAACAAAGCATCAGTGCTTTAAGAAGGCTTTGGATCTGATCCTGAGAGGAGATTTAGACAGTGTTTGTGCTGGGGTACGATGATACTAAGAATGGGTGCATCCTCTAAATCTGCTCACCTTGCTCCATTCATTACTGGACAATTTTGATTCGTCCAGAGGTGCCAAGACCCCTCTCCTAACGCAGACTCCAAGTAGGGCAGCAGCAGGTTAATGCAAGGAGGATGAGAAAGATGCAGCTGCGGCTTGAAGGCTGGGATCAGGCACTCTCCCTCCTCCTCCTCACTAGTCTCTAGAGGTGTCAGCTCCTTGCTCTGCCGATGTCCAGACCTGCAGGAGGTTTTCAGCCCATAGAGAGGCCTCCATAGTCCCTTGCTCGTGCCGTAGTGCCGTGGGGCACACTCAGGTACTGTTTTCTTGCTGATGTCTTCATGCCTTTGCCTTCACCTGCTGTTCTGAGCTGCTGGCACAGCACAAAGGCTCAACGATGGGCTTGTGTTGACCTGCTTTGGGCAAGGCAGTGCTCCTACCCACGGGCAGCGTCGTGGCTGGGGAACGAGGGACGGCGATTACTCCGGCTCTGCTCACTTCCAGCTGATTACCCCGGGAGAAAGGGCCAGGCCCTGGGCCATGCAGAAAAGGGACACAGACCCATTGGCTTCATGGGGGCTGGTTTTTTCACCAGTCGAGCATCTGTCTGGCTGTAACATTAACCCTTCCCCTCCTCTTAGCTCTCCCCTTTGCACCGTGGAGCCTTTTCATCCATAGGTATTCCTGCTAAATGGGCTTACACTGTAGGAAAGACCCCCATTCTCATGCCTCAATATAGGGGTAACTTCTTGAGGTCATGGTGGAAGGGACCATAGGAATGGTCACCACTGAGTTTTTTACCCCCTCTGGGAAAATTCCTTTCTGCTCTGCACTCTGGGACCAGGGAGACTTCTGCAGCTTTTGCCTTTCTGCACAATGCATATAGTTTTCAGCCAGTATTGCAGATCTTCATGCTTTGGGGATCCTCCTGTGCTGGAGATGTGACAGATGATACCCCTGCAAAGCCGTGCTGGGAGCCCGCAGGGTTTGCAGCATGTAGGTCAGAGAACCAGCTCCTTTGGGCCTGATCCAGCCCTTCAGAGGGGGCTGGACTGAGGTCCTCACCCCCCGCCTGCTCACACATCCCACAGGCAGCTTTCATGTGCTCCAGGGGGTATTCAGTAACGTTTTGACGCATTTTACCTTAAAATACTCTTCTGGCACAGAAATGTGTTCCCTGCCCTTTGGTTTGCCCTTGTGCAAAAATGACCAGTTTTAGTCCTTACACCGTCCATCTGAGCATCATCTCCGCTCTCTCGTGTCCTGTGATTCCAGTTGGTCATGAACATAGGTGAAGGGGAGAGGGGGCTGTAAACCATCCCAAACGACTGCTCCACAATGGAAACTTTAATGGGGAGCTCTGAAATACCTGGGAGAGGGCTCCTTCTCCCCACCACGCAGGGACCTCCTTAGCTTGTTGGGCAAATTGCCCCCTTGGCTGGCTGCGGCTCATTCTCAGACGAGGGAGGCTGCAGCCCGGTTTATTCCTTCAAGGTTTGTCCTGTAATCTGACCATAACTAATCAAACAGGACTGCGCCAGCCCAGGGCAGGGCTACGCTTTTACCCTCAGGGAAAGGGACGCGTAGTCTTGCTTTCTATGGAGTTACGCCATGACAGGCAGCAGGTCTGATTGCTGACTGAAAGGGGCAAAGCTCCAGCTCTGATCCTGCCTGGCCCTCCCTTAAACCAAGATGCTTTTCCCCCACAGGGGTTGTTGCTGGCTTTTTTTGTTATATCTCCAGATAATTCATGCAGTGCATTCCCTGGGTGAGAAAACACATCCCTCCCTTGCAGCTGAGCATCCCCGGTCCCGGTTTACGTTGCATTTCTACTCGTTTAAGGTTCCCTAGCTCCTTGGTGCAGGATGCAGGTGGCTCTGGTTGACTCCATCCCTTCCCATCCTGTCCGGAGCTGTTCCACCGTTTCCCCCAGTCCCCATATAGAGAAGAAGGAATCACGCCTCTTTGTTGCTCAGGGTTTTGGGTTGGTTTAGTTTATTTTTTGCAAGCCACGCCCTGGTAAGCAAGAACTTCCTACAACGGATTTACAGGCTTGCTGCTCCGAAAAGCCTTGCAGAGCTGGTCCTACCAGTTGTCTCAGCATGTGTAAATAAGGATTGCTCGGGGATGATTAAAGGAGGTGAGTTCTCTGCCGAGCGAAGGGGAAGTCTTGCGTTGGTAAAAGCTGCAGCTGCAAACTCTGCTTTCGCAGAGCCAGGCTGCCCGCTGCTGCGCGGGCGTTGGATGGGGATGGTGTCCGTTGGATGGGGATGGTGTCCGTTGGCTGCTTGCCCAGCAAGGCTGCGGGGCAGGTCTTGGTGCAGGAGCAGGTGAGCAGTGATTTACCGTGTCTAACACGGGGCTGTGGCCGGGCTGCAGTGAGTTTCTGTCCCGTTCAAGGAAATGAAACTCTTCCCTGTGTCACAAGGGTACGTCTCATATAGACCCTGCGACTCGCTGCTCCAGGTCAGGGCTGCTGCAACACGAGGGCTGCTGAACAGATACGGCACAAGGACTTCCAGCAGGATATCTGCTGGGAGAGGAGGCAGGGGCTTAATCCCCATCCCTGCTGCCCTTCAGCCCTGCTCTCCCGCCCGCCGTTAACGGTACGGTAATCACATGCCCCGAGCCACCTCCTGCAGACATGCCCGTGCCCGCTCCGGCTTCAGGCAGTTCCCAGACAGACATAGGAGCGGTGACAGGTATTTTTGCTGGGGTGATGGATCCTGCTGCCAGGCATGGTGGCAGAAGCAAGCACCAGCGGTGCTGGGCTGCAGCAGAGCAAGAGGTCTTCAGAAGAGGAGAAATCCGCATCTGGAAGAAATCTTTAGTCCTGGGTGGATGGCTGCTTTTTATCCTGTCTGTGTAGGGTCTCCTGATGATGATGCCTGTCATCCCAGCCTCCAGGGGCATCCCCCAGAGAGTGAATTCCACAGGGCAGTGGATGCTCTCAGGGGAACGGGGATTTTGGATTTTGCCCCCCAAACATGAGGTTGGAATTGCAGTGTGAGGAGCAAGGGTTTGGCCTCATTGTGTCTGTGGCTTGGTGATGGGTTAGTTTGACCTGGGAGCCTGCCTGAGGGCACAGCTGGGGATGTTAAGGAAGGGCTAGCAAAGCACAGGTTCTTCTCCTGCATTACCGCACAAAGGGCTGCAGAGGACCCTTGTGGGCATACAGGTCCTACCTTGCCCTCTGGACTACATTGGTTGATGAAAAGCTGAACATGAGCCGGCCGTGTGCGCTGGCAGCCCAGAAAGCCAACCGTATCCTGGGCTGTATCCAGAGAAGTGTGGCCAGCAGGTCGAGGGAGGGGATTCTGCCCCTGTACTCTGCTCTGGTGAGACCCAACTGGAGTGCTGCATCCAGCTGTGGAACCCTCAACATCAGAAGGATATAGACTGGTTGGAGTGAGTCCAGAGGAGGCCACGAAGATGCTCCAAGGGCTGGAGCACCTCTGCTATGGGGACAGGCTGAGAGAGTTGGGCTTGTTCAGGCTGGAGAAGAGAAGGCTCCGGGGAGACCTTATTGCAGCCTTCCAGTACCTGAAGGGGCTACAAGGAAGCTGGGGGGGACTTTTTACAAGGGCCTGTAGTGACAGGACAAGGGGTAACGGGTTTAAATTGAAAGCAGGGAGGTTTAGATTAAATATCAGGAAGAAATTCCTCACGGAGAGGGTGATGAAGCACTGACACAGGTTGCCCAGAGAAGCTGTGGATGCTCCATCCCTGGAAGCGTCCAAGGCCAGGCTGGATGAGGCTTGGAGCAACCTGCTCTAGTGGAAGGTGTCCCTGCCCATGGCAGGGGGGCTGGAACTGGATGGTCCTTCCAACCCAAACCATTCTATGATGATTCTATGGAGCAGGATGACATAAGGATCCATCACATCCTGATGGCTGATCCCATTAACAGGCATGCAGGGAAGCAAAAGCCAAGGTGCGTGCTGTGCCAGGGCATGATCACCTACCAAATGTCATGTTGTGTCGGTGCATGGAGACCTCCTATGCTTTCTGGAGGCAACTGTCCCTTGTAAAACGGATCAGTTTCTCCGCAAGTATTTCTGCTATGCACAAAGGGCTGAAAGCATCCCTATGGCAGGAGACAGCCCATCCCTGCCAAGCAAGCGCTGCGATGCTTTAGTGTGTGTCAGCCACGGCGCACAGCAGCAGCTCTCGTGCTGCTGGTTGGCTTTGAGCATCAGCTGTAGGTCACGGTGCAGCCCATGGAAGATGTCCATCCAACCTCCTGCTGCTTGATCAGGGAGATGCTTGATAGATGAAACTCAATGGAGGTAACCTGCAGCGCTCAGCATTGTGACCTGTGTCTGTCTCCCCGGGAGAGGAAAGCTGGCGTCTTGTCCCTAGTAAAAGGCTGCAGCCTTTCAGCTCCAAGGGCAGCATGGCAAACTCTTTCCTCTATGTTAGAGCAGAGCAGCGCTGCTGAAATGAAGGAATAAGGGGGAAAATGTTGTCTGGGAGGTTGGTTGAGTTGCAGCATCCAAGGCAGAAAGAACTTGGAGAGCTCAAACTGGGACAGCAGGACCTTTCAGCTTGCATGAGCCGGGTGGACCCAGTAATAAAGATTTGTAATAAACCTCACAAATTTGAGGTGGTCCAATTTAGCTGAGAGACACTTCCCTTTTCAAAAGCACTAGCAACTTGGGTTGCTACAGGCCTTTAAATATCACTTTTGTACTCAGGATGCTTTAGAAGTCACAGAAAGAAAAGCTCATTAAAGTCAGGGAGGAATATGGAGGTAAAACAAAAAAAAAGGGAGCTCAAGGTAAAGCAGATATTGCTGGCCCAGACTGAAGGTTTTGTGGATGAGGGGAATGCTTTTCTGCAGTCAGACAATACCCAGGTGTGGTCTGGATATTTGCTGTTGTGGCCATGGAATTTTTAGGACGTGCAGCTCCGGAAGGGGCTTGCGAGGGGGTTAAGAGCCTGACAAAGGGGAAAGCTGAAAAGGGAGGCCCCAAGCCAGAGGAAGGCAAGGAGCAGAGTGCCTCGGTGCTCTTACTCAGGTCTAGGTCAGGCAAAAATACTGCAACTGTTCACTAGGCAAAGCTGGGAGATGTTGTCTCAGCAGAGGTTTGAGTCCTGACTTGAGGCCAGGAGATGTGGGGTTGGGGCAAAGCCTGGAGTGTGGAGCCCATCGTCAGAGGCAGCGCGGAGCCCTCATTATCTGGAATTGCAGGTGATGTTTGGAACCTGATGGGTTTGAACTGGAGCAGGTCAAGGGACACGTTTCTGGCATGGCCAGCGGTCCCTCAAGGGGAGTCCCGAAGGACTTGGTTCTATCTCCAGGCCTCCAAGGGGACAGTTTTGGGCTCTGCCTGTCCCAAGGGGTGAAGGTGAGGGGGAGAGAAGCAGCCCCGTAGCCCTGGGGACAGTGTTGGTGGTGTGATGGGATCTGAGCTGAAGCCGCAGGAGGGATGCTCTGGATCAGGCCAAAAGGGATGATCTTGTAGGATCCAGCTGCCTCGCTTCAGTCTCTGCTGCAGCCCCGTTATCTCTTCTACTCCTCCGGCATGCGTCTCCGCATTTTTTGAAGTTCAATTGCTTTAATTATCCCAGAGGCTGCAGAAGCTATTGAAGGCAGAGCATTTGCGTGGAGACGTGCTGCATTTTATCTGTGCTAATGATGAGTTTTCCGAATGAATTTTCCGGTTACCCAAACCTCTTAACGCAGCATCTCTGTCACCCATAATGCCCAAGAAAAAGGCTCTCCAGGCTACCTCAAGCCATGCCCTGTGACTCTTCTTCTCTGTATGTCATGGAGGGACATGTCTGTCTTTAGACCATAATGGGTTTCTTCCCAGCTGGCTAGAAAACCAGTGTGAAAGCTTCCAGTGTAAAAAAAAAAAAAAA
>NW_010236062.1:0-2368 GCF_000690775.1 Eurypyga helias
GGATGTGACCGCGGCCACCCTGGGGTGTCCTGGCCACCAGGTCAAGGGATGGCACCCAACTGCTCCCCGCAGCCTCCCAGCTGGGACGGGGCTTCTCAAAAGAAAGAGGGGCAATATTCATGAATGCCGGCAGCCAGGGCCCTTCCCCGCTCTCCCCAAAGACGTAGAGGTGAAGCTGCAGTTTGGGCATGAGGATGGAGCCGCAGGGATGGCTCCGGTGGCCTGAGCCATCGTTTCGTTCCCATGCCCATGTGCCGCAGCAGTTCACCGCATGCTGGCACAGCCACAGTGGGCTCGGGCTTCCCGTGCGCCCAGGGATGTCGCGGAGTAACGCATGGCAGGATGTTGCAAAAGAAACCGCTCTAGTCTCGTCAGCTCCATCCCCAGCCCCTGCAGTGCAGTTTTCTTCAGGTCCTTAGTGGGGCATTGACTTCAGTCCCTCTTCCGCGAAACGACCTTCCTCCCTGCAGAAAAATGCCATCCCAGCATGAAGTTCATGGGACTCTTCAGGTTTTACAGTTCCTCGCTGAAGTAACATGTTCAGCAAAACCAGCCCAGGCATGTGGGCTGCATCCCTCAGGGGGGCTCCGGCTGCCTATGTTGCAAATGGTGCTGACAGTGACCCCGTCTCCAGCCCAGGTTTAGCCGCCGCTGTGGGAAGTGACATACCCAAATCCGAGAGTCCCCAAAATGTGCACAGGCTTGGGGTGTGGAGCCCATTGCAGGGAGCATGGGACCGTGAGAGCAGCGACCTGAACTGAGCAGGTTTGGGCTGAGCAGGCAGAGCCGGGTACTGGAGTGGGGCATATTACCCTTCCCACCATCCATGCTCCCTCCCCACAGCTCTCCCGGTGGGAGGGGAGGGACTTCTCTGCACTGGAGCGACTGGTCCTCTGCAAAATAAGTGACCACGAGGTGGGGACTTCCCTGTTTTGGCAGCGTATGTGTCTCTCACGATCCAGCATTGCAGCGCTTGGAGGCCCATGGCCATGCAGAGAGTGGCCGGGCCTGCTCTGCGGAGGATTCCAGGAATTGGGATGAGACCCAGCAGGAGGTGGCAGCTATACCTGCTGGGGACAGTGGGGCTGGGTGCTCCCAGCATGGCCAAGCCACCCTGCAGCCCTCCAGGCTTCTTGGCCTCGGGCTGCGGAGTTGTTGCAGGAGCGAGCGCTGGAGGAGGGCTGGTGCTGGGTGGGCAGCGGGTACCCCACTGCAGGACACGTCTGCATGAAAGGAGCGACCCCATGGGATGGTCCTGGCTGTCACCTGCTGGGCTGGACTCCATGTGGTGGGGACAGGCAAGGGAGAGCCTCTGCGTGGTTCCTCCTCTGTCTTGGCCATCTTCTGGCATGGGTCTCATCTCTCCTGGGGGCCGAGGACTGCGAGGAGCAACATCCGTGTGTCCTGCTGGGCACAGGACAGGGCCTGGGCACCCACTGGGGACCCACATGCCCAAAGCAGCTGGGACAGACACACGCTGGGATGGCACAGCCGTGATCAACCTCTGGAGCTGACTGCTGCATGCCAGGATCAAAGCAAATTTCACTACGTGTGGGAAAAAAAAGAAAGATACCTGGGATATACATGAAAGGACGGCTCTCTTCCAAGCCTTAATTAGGGAGGAAGATATTTGATTGAGGAATTAAGGGAACTGCACTGTGCCTCGAGGTGCTGTTAGCAGAGTGGCCGCGTTCCTGCTCCTGCTTCTCCCCAGCACTGCTCCAGGAGGACCACAGCCCTAATCTTGCCCTTGGATCTGCTCTCAGAGACCAAATAACAGGATGTTGGGCTGAGGCTGGGATCTCCTGCTCACTTGGTATTTGCTGCTTAGAGCACTTCTTCTTGACTCCTTGCTGGCTGCACCTTGGCTCCAAGCCACGACGTTTGCTCTTTGTCGACTTTTCTGCGAGCAGAGCCAAGCTGATTCCATGGTGTTTCTGTTTTCCTCAGCAGATATTGCTCTTGGCTGCTGGTTTGCCTTCAGGGGTGTAGTTTTGTACAAGTGCTCTTGCTAAATAAACCTGACCATCCTCTCTACAGCCATTTCACCCTCAATGGGAACTCAAAATGCTTCTTCCGCTGGCAGTCAGGTGGTACGGCAGCATCCAGACATCACCATCTGCCTGATCTCCAGCTACAGGGCAGGTTGGGCCTGGACCCCGCTGAGTGATGACAGGCGAGTGCCTCTGGCAGAACCACCTCTGATTCATGCCTGTTCCCGTAGCCCGTGGCAAACCACCTCCTCCCAGCACAGCCCCTCTGCAACAGGGCTTCACCCGGGGCTGCAAAGGGGAGCCTGGTGCCACACCAAGAGCGCCGAGGCTGCATCACCCCCTCCAACCAGCCCACCCACCCACCCACAGACCGT
>NW_010236062.1:2511-2845 GCF_000690775.1 Eurypyga helias
TGCTGCCAGAAGTGGTTGCAGATGACAGTCTGGCTGCACTGCATGTGCTCTGAACAGCTCATGGGCCAAAGGAAACGTCCCTGGATCAGAAAAACAAGTGCATGAACCTTATGCTGTCTTCAAAGCCCGTGGCTGCGGAGCTGTGTCCCATCGAGCAAGCCCGGCCCCAGCCCGCCCGTGATTCACTCCAGGTTGCTTTGGCTGTGGTTTGCAGAGCGGATGTTGTCCCCGAAATCTGGCATTTTTCAGCAGTGATGGAGCGTGTTCACCAGCTCTGCCGTCACGGAGGGGGCTGTGCTCCAGCATAGGGGCTGGGAGCGGCCTTCCCCCCTCC
>NW_010236062.1:2865-3303 GCF_000690775.1 Eurypyga helias
CGGGATTCCTGGCTGGGGGGGGGAGAGGCAGGGAGCCACTGCCGGAGGGAGGCTCCGAAAGGACACGAGGGGGTTGCTGTCGCGGGCCAGGACATGTTCTGTCCCCCATCCCACCCTTTTGGCTGGAACATGCCGCTCCTGCCCCACCTCTGGGACCCCACGGCACTGACTCCGCTGTGAACCATGGGAGGAGGCAGCTCGGCCAAGCCCGGCGCGCTGCCAAACCTGCCTTGGAGGACATGCCATGGAGCCCCGCACCGGAGAGCGCCGGGCAAAGTGAACTTCTCCTGACTCCCACGTCAGCTGGAGAGACGGGGCAGGACACGATCTGCCACGCCAGTGCCAGTGGCATGGAGAATCCACATCCCTGGGGCTGCACCAGGCACGGCACGGAGCCGCTCTCTTAGGTGCTTGCAAAGTTTGCAGCCGTCGAGCGCA
>NW_010236062.1:3332-4064 GCF_000690775.1 Eurypyga helias
CAGCTGCGCCGCAGCACGGGCCCCTTTGCAAAAGTTTCCGTCTTGCAGAAAACCGAACGGGTGGTCTGACCTTAATTTGTCTGAGAGAAATAAGAACCTGCCTGCTGCCTCCCGCCTGGGTTTGTAATAACATCTGGATACATGAAAAGATCTGAGATGAAAGGGAGTCTGGTGAAAGGGCTGGGAGCTGAATGTGTCTTTGCAAGCCGGCCCCGGTGACGTGAGGATTTGGGGTCACGGGGCTGAGCGCAGCCAGGGCAGAGCTGGGCAGCTCCTGCCCTGCCCCGAGTGGGCAGCCGGCTGGGGGGACTGAGCTCCCCAGGGCAACTGAGCTGGAGGACTTTGCAAAATTAGTCTTATTTTTCAAAGATGTTAACTTTTAGCTGCAATTTCCTATGGAAAAAATGTGGTTTCTATTCTGTGTGCCTCTCCCTCCGCCCCAGCACTGGAACCAGTTCCCAAATTCTAGCAGAATGTCAACAGGGTCTGGTGGGAGCCTGGTGAGCTCATGACCATGTGGGGTGGCCGATGGACCGGGGACACCTTCCTTCATGCGCCGTGACGTCGGACACACCTCCCGGCACAAAGGCTCCATCCCATGTCTGCAGGGACCAACCCAGCCTGGCTGCGGTGCTGCTCCTGTATCCCTCTGTCTCATGGGATCCCGCTGTGGGGCGGGTGGGAAGGGCCCCTTATCTCGCGCCGGCAGGCTGGGACACAAAGTGGCAGAGG
>NW_010236063.1:0-5483 GCF_000690775.1 Eurypyga helias
TGTTTGCGGCCCGCCCGCGGGGCGGTCTGATGGGGTTTCTCGCCGGGGAGGAGCAGCAGCGGGGCACAGCGGTGTCAGGGCGTGCGCCGTACTTCTGGCAAAATCCGGGCGCGTCCGGACGGGCCGCGCTTAGCCCTGAGGTGATGCTTCTCGGGTCTGCTGGTTGTGCATGGGCTGTCCCAGCGTGCACAGGTGGTGCCTGCAGGCACGCACGTCACAGGCCTTCTCAAAAGCAGTCATTCTTCAGGCTTCGTGTCTTCGCAAGGCGGTAGCAGAGCTGACACTTTGAACTTAGGGAATCTGGGTGGCGGGAAGGCTGGGAGGAAATGGAAATTCCTGTATGTGTGGCAATTAGTTAGAAATGATGTTAGTGAGGTGGGTAGATATGTGACCAAGCCTGAGCAGGTCTAGACATTCGATATCTGTTGTGGCTTTCATATTTCCAAAGTTTCCATCTTGGAACTTCTGAAAGGATTGCTGGAACTGCAGTCATGCCTGTTTTTCAGACAGCAGTGTAGGTAAGTCAGTTCGTACGCCAGCGGATGCTGTGTATTGGCTTTTGGTGTAAAAAAAACTTGTGCTGTCTTTAACATGTCACATAAGAAAGCACAAGTGACAAAAACTGACCAGTGGTTGCAGCTGAGACGTGCTTCTGTCTGGCACTGTATTAATTTGAAGACTGGTCTGCAGTTACCGATCTCTTGGTCCTTCATTTCATACACGCTCGCTCTTGCATGCATGTGAAGGAAAGACCTGCTGGAAGCAGAGTGAAATGCAAAGTTATGAGGTTTTTGGGGTTTTTTTGGGGTGTGTGGCTTTGTTTTGGTTTATTGTTGGTGGTTTTTTTTTTTTATTGGAAGCACTCATACGTGACACGAGTGAAAACTGAAGATGTAGAGGGTTAGGGGATATATATATAGTTATTTTTATGCTCAACAGGACTGGACTGTTGTTTAGTAAAGACATGTTCGGTAAGTTTTGGGTGAGGGTGTATCAGTGTATTGTCGCTAAGAGGGGAACTTTGCAAACCTGTTTTGAGGTGCAAGCGGTCTTCTTTCACCTTTTTCCTTTGGTATGAAGACGTTCAAGCTGTGCCCTATCAGAACCTATGTGTAACAAAAACCTTTTTAGTGGTATCTGGGAGTTCAGTAACTTGATGCTTAAATACTTTGTGTATTAGGTGAGAGAAGTCTGCAAAGAGCTAGGTGACATGCATTATTATTAGTACTGCCAACACAGAGTGTTTTCCTAGCATTAATATCTACCCATGGGAAGAAATTACTACTATTTATGTAGTTTCACCTGGAATAGACAATTCTGCTGTGAAAAGAAAAACTGTTCTTCTACAAATCTTGAATAGAATTGGTCATACTGTAGTGCCTTTTACTGTTGTTGGTAAGATACAGGCTATTTAAGCGGTAAAAGAAATTGTCATGATTTGAGTTGCTGACTTCAGGGTTTTTTTCCTTACCTCCTTCACATGGAAGTGATGAAAATTACTTTATTTTCAAACTTTCTACCTGAATATGTCTCCCAAATCTATGTATTGGGTATGTTTGGAAAAAATAATATGGTTGTAGTTATTGTGGTTCTTTAAACTCATGTTGGAGGAAGTTTACTGTTTCTTTTCTGATTATTAGGGGGAAAAATAACCAACATCAAAACAAACCAACCAAACAAAAGAACCAGTTCTAGTTTAGGATTCCATCTACTTTCTACACCAGTAAGGGAATATTTGTCAGGAAATATTTTTGTGGAGAATGAAGCATGTACTTCTAATCTGGATTTTAAAGTGCTAAAATACCACTGGTCAAACCATCTTGTCAAAAATTACTCTGACTGCCGATCTGTGGTTAGATTGTCCTTCAGGACTGCATTCTTAGCCTTGCTATAGCATTCAGTTTATCTGTAGTTTTTATATGTCACCCATTACTGATGTATTTTCTGAACTTGTTCTGTTATTTTCTCTAATGTAGTAATGGTAATTGGGTATAGAACTAAGTAAAATGTAGACTACGTTGTGTAGTGTATAGTATATAGTATATTGCTGGTACTCAGCGTGATTTTGAAGGCGAATATGTGAGCGGGTTCTGCTGTGGTTGATCGGCTGCTGTAGTTGGTGCTCCTTCCTGGCAGCGTCGGTAAGAAGTCCACCAGCTTAACACTTCCCTTTTATGTGGATGCGCCCAGGGGAAATGCAGTGTCTAAAGTGGAGGCATATCAGTACAACCACTCTGTTCCCCAGAAAAGAGCCTGAAGCAAGTAGAGTTTCTCTGTAAGTGCCACAACTGGTTATGATCTCAAGAGATGCAGAAACTGACAAATAAACACAGGATGTTCACACACAGAAGAATGAAGGATTATGCTTCATCAGGCAATGGATCTGTTTCAGCTGTGGGACAGGAGAAAGCAAGAATGTCCATGGTGCAGTATTAATATAGGTAGAGTGGGAAGAAACGTGTATGTGCACGTATTTATGTGCTCTTCATCAGCTGAAAAACTGAATTATTTTTTCTCATGTGGGAGGTTTATTGATAGTTGTCATTCATAGTGTGATATGTAGTGTCTTTATTGTGAAAAGCTAGTTAACTTCTCCTAGTTTAGTCAATGTAATTGATCCCTGATGCTACCCTGCAATTTCATTTGCCAGAGCAGCATCTCTAGAGGTTATCAGGATATAGGCACATAGCCTTACGGAAGCAAAAGAAGTAGAAAATAATGTTAATTTAAGACTTTGTTAGGATCCGGGCAAAAATTAATTGAATCAGCTCTCTTTCTTTCTTCTGAGGACAGGGCAGCTTCAAGACACTATGGATTAGTTGGATGGTAGCTGTAGGTCACTGGAAAATTGGCTTAAGAAACGATGCTAGAGGAAGTGTATTTTTGCCAAGTTCTGTACTTCAGATACCTGCTTATGCTATATTGTTAAACAAAAGAGACACCTAGTTTTTATATGGTTTTGGTTTTTACTGTTAGAAGTGGGGTTTTTTTAATTTTTTTTTTCCCTTTAGCTGATGGAGTCTGTGTTTAAATGCTTAGTTAACAGAGACACTGAATACTGTCATGTGAGAAAACAGTCTGTGTTAATTATGCTAGGATACAACAGTGCCTTGCTGCACTTCAAGTCACCAGCTGGTAAGTATGTCTTGCATTTTTGAGTGTCTTTTCCTTCCTGCCGTGCTACTAGACTGGTAAAGTTTGCTGTAATATATGTTATTTACCTCTGTTTCATGTTGGCTATTTAAATATTTGATCTTGTTAGGATGATTTGTGCAACTTCATTTGCCTCTAACCCATTTCAGCTGCCTTATGTGGAGTATGGACAAGTTCCATAGTGGACATAACATTTTTGCAAAAAATCTGCAGATTAATTTTCTGAAGAAGGCAGATGCAGATAACAGATTCACATGACACCTTCATTCACTCTAACTGGTAAATTTAATGCTTTGTGTGGGCAATCTGCCACTTGTTGGTCCCCTAATTGAGGTAGTTTAACATACACCTGCAGTTCTTAGGATAGATATTTTGTGTGTAGTGAAGAAGAAACTCAGGCTGTTGTAGACACATGACTCTATTTTAGTTGAATGTCGACATATGTATTTTTATACTTTCACCTGACCTGTGTTTTTGTATATCCAACAGCTGAGACTTCTTAATATGTGCTATCCTCATGTCCTCATCCTGGCTTTTGGGAAAGCATTCTTTGTTTTATGCAAGGAAATTCAGAAGGCTGTCTGTTTATTCTGAGTAGTGTGCAGCATGGCCAGAGCTCCTTTTGAAATGATCTAACTTTATAGATAACATAAGGCTTTCTCTTCGGCAATAAGCAGGAGTTCTTATATAGCAGCCTACATCAGTAGGCGTGGTGATTACCAGGAAGCCATTATAGTTATTTCCATTTTATATTGTATGGAAACTGCATCACAGAACAATTAGATTTGATTTTTGGCAGCTTACTCAAAGACACATACAAGTTTCAAAGCATCAAGGGTTGAGAATTTGGATGGGTTTGTTTGTGCAAGGAGTTGCTAGTCCTGTGTCAGGTTGACACAATACATGAAGTCTTGCATCCCACGCTACTGGAAAATACAGTTTTTAGACTAACCCGATTTTTTCAGTTGAGTGCCAAATTTGGTGGCCTTTGAAGTCCTGCTTTGTTATGGCCTTTCATCTGTATCCTCCAAGAAAAACTATGCACATTTTCAACCTCTTACCTTACTATAACAATATGAATGTAACCTAAGAAACTGCGAGTGTCTTGGTTTTTTTCAGCTGTGTCTGGGTGTTACCATTCAGTATTGTGCTTCCATTAAATTGTTCTTCTTGAAACTACAATACACTTGTCTCTTACAGAGAACACATCGTAACTGAAGTGATAATTGAAATTAGGTTGTTTAGTGATTTATTAGCTCACCACTGAGATAATTGACAACTAATAATAAAGGAGTCAGGCAAGTTTTTTCAGTACTCTTTGATCTGGAATCTCTACCATGTCTTGCCTGCCTAGGAATGTTCTGATTCCAAAAGGCACCGATAGTTTGGGAAACCAGGGCAAAAGAAATTTCTCTTAGTGCTCTTCCACACCTTTACAAGCAAGTATTTGAAAAAAATTCAGCTAATTTCTGTACAGTTTGGTATTTTTCCTGAGAAGAGTGCCTTGAAGATTAATTGGTAAATTCAGTCCTCTCTTTAGCTATGTTACTTGACGGTTTGTATTTATATATTTATTTATATAGCTACATATTGTGAAATAGGTAAGAAGAGTATAGGTAAGTTTCTTAATTTATTACTTGTGATTGCTTGTTAACATGACAAACTTGAGTGTTTTCTGTATTTCTGTTTCTCAGGGGAAAATAAATGGAAATGGCCTATTACTCCATGCAACAACTCATTGATAAAATGACAGGAATATAATGGATTGGTCAAAGTAAAGTCTGTTTAGACTAAATGACAAATCTGTTCATATCAAATGGAATGTGTTGGGTGCTATATCAAGCTGGAAGTTGTAGTATATCTTTTCCCCACGCCATAAGAATAGCTTGCTGGTACCTTCTTCTACATGTGCGGTATATCAAATAGCACCTAATCTTGAGAAAGTTACATATTTTTACAAAGAATTGAAGGCAGTAGAGCGGAAGTTAACTTTGCTGTTTGCTGTGTGCAAGTGTATTTGTTAATCTCAGTTTTATGTATTTGAAAATATATATGTGTGTGTATATTACATAAAAACAGTGCTGTTATTTAAAAATGGACTGAAAACACCTTTTTTATACATTAAAAATTCTTGTTGTGAAAATGCGTTATAAAAGTATTAGGTTGTTTAAGTCTTCTCGTTTTCAGGAAGGTAGGGGGAGATGAGAAGTTTAGGAATGAGGAGCAGAGGGGAGGGATATTCATGCCCTGCTTGTACCACACAGAGAATTGCTGTTCTGGTTCCAGCATTTAGATAGTCAAAATCATAGACTGTATCTTTCATTTCCTGC
>NW_010236063.1:5514-9385 GCF_000690775.1 Eurypyga helias
ATCTGAGTAGGATCAAACAGGCAATAAAAACAAACATTAGTAGTCTACAGGCTTTTCTTTCAAAAACAAAGATTATTTATCTGTAACAGACCAACCATCCAGTCTGTAACTCATCTGTGACAGACTTGCTACGTAGCTCTCTACTACTTGGTGGGAATGGCCTGTTTAATTTAGCATGGAATTAGGTCATGAGCGTAGGATGAATTGTTCTTCTGGGGTTGTGTTAGAAGGCTGGTTCCTTTCTTCTCTTTCAAACCCTGTAACCTCCCAGCCACTTTCAGACTGCATCCAGGCATGGCACGTGCCAATAGCTGGGGACTGTAGATGTGATTTCACTAGCACAATTCACCTTGAAATTTGTCTGCCAGCTCTAATAGCTGTGCCATTCACATAAAAGCACAATACAGGTGGGGGAAAAAAAGTGTCGTTTACAGTTTTGTTATTTATAGCATATAGTACTCGTGGATCTCCACATGAAGAACTGAGGTAGAGATATACGAATGTGCGTTTGAAGATATAGATATGTGTGAAATATATTCAAGGCATACATTGAATTTTAGATATGTAAAGGTACATGCTATTAATGCAGTATAATTCAAACAAAGGAACATGTTATGTCTTACTCTAATTTTTTTCACCAGATTATTACTTCATGTAATGGCATATAGTTCTAATGAGCTGTGATTCTGTTAGCAAGTCACAGTCTAGAAGGAACAACTGTAGAACAGAACAATTGGTGCGGCGGCCCTACTATGTGCACCATACTCATTTGGGAAGCAGTCAAGAGTGGAGGGTGTGTTTACTTTGAACTAGATCTATTCTGGTGACTAAGTGACCACCGACTGTTGAAGATTATTCCTGTGGTGTATATTTTGATTTAATTTCATCCAGAAGGATTCCAATTAGTGTGTACTGAGACCACTCAGGCATGCAAACCAAAGCACTCTAAGCAGGGACAACTAATTACTACGTGTCAAGACCCACAGGTTGCAAGGAAGCTGTTCAGCACTTTAAATCTAAGAATTTGTGTCCAATAATAAATTCTGTGAGGTAAAAGACCAAATGACTGGTTGCTTGCTAGTTTCTGTTTAAAGTAATGATTCTGTTTTTCAGAAAAGCAACAAAAAAATTTAGTTACCTGAATCTTGTTTAATTCGAGTTAATTTAGGAAGCAGTTAAGTTCACAGTGTCTTTTACATTAAACTTTTGTGGAGTTTTACTGCGTGAACAATGAGGTGCAACTTACTGAGAGGAGAATTTCTCAATGAATTAGCTGTAACTGCACCTCTGCAATTCACGACAATCGTGAAGTCCAGCGTTTGCTAGTCTCAAAAAAGTGGTAGGAAGTTCTACTATTGGAATAACTTAAACATCTTGACTTTTAAGAAACATTTTGACTTTTAAGCTATGCTACGTGCACAGTTGTAACCCCTAACTTCTCACCTCTGGGGCAGAAAGTTTGGTTGTGTTACTCCACTGTCACAAAGTGGCTGTAAGCTTTGTAGGTGCTTTCCCTGAGTTAATTCATTTATGTGTCTCTCCCAAACACCGTTTGGGCTTTGAAAGATCAATTTGACCTGTTCAGCTTCAACAGAATTAAGTGTCTGACAGTAGTTTTCAGACGTTTGTATTTGGAGCTGGGGACTGTGGTGTGCAAGAACAAATACCCGTGATGTGATTTTGGAGACTGCCAGTGTATTTGCAAATCTTAACAGAGAAGGCAGTCACCAACCATAACTACTCCTGTGTCTGTATCCGTTAGTCTCACTCTTCAAACCTCATTTTCTCACTCTGGGTTTCCATGCCATTGCTTTTCATGATCTAGTTTGAGGCAGACATTCACAAGTGTTGTGAAGTTTTCAGCTGACTCACTGTGTTCAGGGTGATGGGGTCTAAAGGGAAGCTCAAGACCTAATCACTTATGGCACTATTTTCAAAACCTTTTGTTTCTCCAGACTGTCCTTAAACATTTCTTTGGGAAAGATTTTAGCATTAACATTTTAAAGTATTGATCTGATTCCTAGGAGCACAAAATAAAGGGGATTGGAAAAAGGTCAATGGCTTCTCCCCAGTTTTGAGTAACTCATAATATTCTGTTATTTTCATTGGAATTATTCTAGGATGTTTTCTTGATGATTAGTATTGGGTTTTGGCTTCCCTGATACGATATTTTTTTTTTTTCTTTCCTTCTATAGGCAAGTAATTTGGTGTAATTTTCCTACAGTTTTGAAAAAAAAAAAATTACTATATGAAGGATTTGAAATGTCTAGATTTTTTTTTTACTCTAGCTGCTCGATGTGAGTCCTGCTAGCCTGCCTGCCTGTAAATTACAATATTGCAGCACCAATTCTGTGTTGAACGTGGCAACATGCATGTACAGGGAATTTGTCTAATCATTCAGGGTATTTAAAAATCCATTTATTTCCGATGTCTTGTGTTCTAGTAAGAGTGGAAAAGACTGGGGGTGAGTGAGTGGGTGGATAATTGTTTAAAACAGACAGTACTTCGTTCCAAGGTATGTCTTAATAAATGTTGGCAGTATTTTGTAAAATAATAGCCACTAATTCAGTGCTACCACGTAATGATTTCATGTGAGTCATGTCTGGCCATCAGTTCAGAAGAGCCTCTCACTAAGCACTGCTAGACTATTTATGTACCAAGACTTTCAGCATTCTGGCTCTTTAGAACTAGAAGACATAAGTGCCTGCATCAACCATATCCATCCATCTCAGTATTTCTATTTCTTCTAATTTTACTTTACTGAGCAAAATAATCTTTCTCCATTAAAGTGTAATTTGTATTCTGAAGAACCTTGTTTACTTAAAAATCATCCATTCTTTAGAGGAAGAATGAAAGAAATGATCTAGTGCTTCTTAGTTCAATAGTTCCCATAGTATAGCTTAAGTTCAAACATTTTGCCATATCCCAACAATTTGTACAACCTGTATGTAAATTTGACTACAACTTGAAAACCACTTTCTTTTTCTGTTGTCTAATACAAATCTAATGGCTGTTGTAAAGAAAGTGAAACACTTATATTTGGATACTTTATAATACCCTTTTGCAAATCATGACTATTCTTTTGCTGATATTTTTAGTGTGAGATTGACACACTGGAGGAACCTTTTGCACCTGCTAGTTCACATTCTTTGGAGTGTGATTGTAGCTTGAAATTAAAGGAACTCCTTTAATATTCTTCTTGATGATAACTGTCTGTTTATCACTTTGGCTTCATTTTTGTTTCAGGTCAATGTGAATCACTTCATGGTTGTAATGTTCTATTAGAACACAATCAATTTTAGTTAGGATGTTTACCTTGGAGGTGATAGGGTATTTCGCCTTCTG
Source organism: Eurypyga helias (assembly GCF_000690775.1). Lineage (NCBI taxonomy): Eukaryota > Metazoa > Chordata > Aves > Eurypygiformes > Eurypygidae > Eurypyga > Eurypyga helias. Next base: position 8,860 of record NW_010236063.1, read on the forward strand.
CTTACCAAAGACAGCATATATTATTGGTGCTAAAAGTAGAAAAGGTTTTTGCTTTATGACAAGTATGTCTTAGGAAACTTAATAATGAGATTTGGAACATGTGGCATCCAGTTCCTGATGTGAAATGACACAAAGCCATCAGTCATGTCTCCAGTAAAAATGCACAGCTGGTTGAGTCCCCTGTGTGCTGATGAGGTGCTTATTGACTGAATTTCTAAACATCTGGTTCTCCTGTGCTGACAAAATGATTCACCCCCTTCTGTGTTTGGGACAAAATGGTTCCATTGCACACATCCAGACTCATAAAAATGGTTTGAAAGAAGGCTGCAGAAATTCACCTACAAAGTAGCACTGTGGTAAGTCAACTATTCTGCAGATTGTGATTTAGTATTAAGTAATGTTCACAAAGAAATGGGCTGATTGAAATGTCAGTATATGAGTTGTTAAAAAGAGCAGAATCCCCTTAGACTAATCTGCTGTGTTTATGGCAATGAAAAGCTGTATCAGTCTCACCTCTGTGCCTGGC
>NW_010236064.1:0-12221 GCF_000690775.1 Eurypyga helias
GCCGAGCACTTGGCTCTCCGCTCCCGGGCTCGGCGGGAGGCGCGCTGCCGGGAACTGCTCCGAGTTTTTTCTGGACTAGCTAGCTCCCTCGCTGGATCGCGGCGGGGCCGCTGGTGGCTTTGTTAGGCGAAGTGCTCCGCTCTTTGCGATCCTTGCACGGGGACTCGGGTTGGTTTTGGTTTGGTTGTTTTTTTTTTTTCTTCCTTTCGGACTTTAGCGACTCTTGTATAAGGTAAGCAGGATTATTAAATATGTGGGGTTTTTTATTTTATTTTCAGTTGATATTCGTATGACACCGATATGTAAGTGGTAGTGGGGTGACGAGTTGGATGGAGGAGCTGGCAATGAAAGGTAGAGCAAAGTTGGTGGCTTCTCAGCCCTTAGGTTAGTGTAGGGGTAACACTTGGAAAAGAGATGTGCAGTTTCCAGTAAGAAGGGCTCTGTAAACAGAAGATGAATGTAGAATAAGAAGTTGGAGGCTTATTTATCTTGAAAACTTGCTGTTGGGATAACATTTCTATGCTCGAAAATCTTTTATTTTAAAAATCTTTAGTGTTATAAAAAGGTATCAAAAGATATTACGGAAGCTGCTTTGTATAAACACCAATTTTGGGAGACAAGAAAAGCTCTAATCGATTCTGTCTGCTGGAAGAAGGGATATGTAAGGTCATTCTGGGAAGTAGAGAGCAAAGTAGGAATTAAAGGGGATTTAAAAGCATAGCCTCATGTTGCTCTGTGTTCTTGTGGTGCCTGTATGCGTGTATAACAGAAGGACGGAGATACCTCGTTGCTTGATGAACAATTTAACGTTGTAACACTGTGAACTTGTGAACAACACCTTTCTGAAAGGGATCATCCCTACCACAATCTCCAAGGTCAATGTGCTGTGCCTGTGAAAGTTGTGGATTTTTTCCTTTGATGTTGACTGATGAATGTCAGGCCTTCCTCCAGGCTACAGCAGCGTGTAAATGTGATCTCTGACTTAATAACACCTTATTATGTTGCATTATAGGACTGCTGTTGTCAATAATTGAACGCAACTGGGAAGTGTGGGCAGATGAAATGTCTTGCTATTTCAGCAGTGTTTAACCTTTTGCAAGCTTGGTAGGGCGCTCTGCTTCACAGAGGGGTTTTCTACTGCTTCAGCGAGTTGTCAGAGTTCCGCACACGCAGAGCTGAGTGCCACGCAGGGATTTCTACACGTACAGGGCAGAGTGCCACGCAGGGATTTCTGCACGTACAGGGCAGAGTGCCACGCAGGGATTTCTGCATGCACAGAGCACCACGCAGGGATTTCTGTCTTGAGATTAAGGCTGATTCCAGAAGGACTGAGCTGCTGCTTGTAGTGAGATGGCTGAACAGAACAAGCAGGCGAATGAGGCCCCCACCCTGTATTTTTTGGCATTACTTCATACTCTTGTGGCTGTGATGAATTCTCTTTGGAACTGGGACCTAAAGCACAATCGTTTCTTTACATAATTGTTCTGTACAAGTGCTAGCAGTTGTAGCAACTGTGAGTGTGTTGCAACTTCTGCAGATGAGATGAAGCTGATGAGACTGTTTCATACTATTATAACATTTTTTACTCCTGCTTTATTTACTTAATATTAAGGCAGGTTGTTTTTACTGAATATTTTTATCAGCTGGAATATAAAGATAACCATCAGGCAGCAGCAGAGTTCTGAGGAGTAAAGTTGAAGGCAAGCAAAACTGAGGAGAAGGTAGTTCATATTACCAGGGCTTTCATTAAATTTAGGTAGAATTAGGAAATACATGTTTTACTATCTCCCTCTCAGACCCAGATTATAAAGCATCTATTGCCTTTCTCTCTCCAAACAGTAGAGAAAAAAGTTTATTATATAGCACTTGCACTGGTTGCAAACCTTCATTATTTGTCTACCCATCAGCTGGGACAGCTCTTATCATCTGTTTTTGACATGAATATTAATTTGCTTTGAAATGTTTTGATATAATTTAAAATAATGATACTTTTTAAAGTATGAAGATTCACGATGGTTGCTTTTTAAAGTAGAATTTACAAAAATATTTTGGAAAAGTTAATTTTGGAGCATGTGGTGCAAATAATGCATTAACTGAGGAAAGAAAAAAACCCAACAAAATGACACCGATCCACGAGCCATATGGGTCAGCTTTTGATGTTTATCTGTAAATATACAAGGCATGAATCTGCAAATCCTTGTTCACTTGAGTAGTCTTTATTAATACGCATAGTCCTGTTAACTGCAAAGGGTCATTGATCTTGCTGAGATCAGTCATTTTAACCAACATCAATCAGAAGATTAACTTTGATGCTAAGACATTAATTCTGCACTTATATTTAATTGTATTTTCTATAAATCATGTTTAAAAATGCGTATTTGAAATTACATATAAACTCTTAAGGAAGTTTAAAGGCATTGCTATATTTCAACAAAATGGGGTTCTAAATATGCATATACATCAAGTGTGGTCCACAGCCTTTTTGGTCACCTGTGCTAATTAGAAGTTTGCATTCAATTGTAACCCTTCTTCAAGCATATTTGTATGCTTCTAAGAATGTGATTTTGTACAATGTGCAGTTCCAAGACCTTTAACAACACTACTAAAGTTGAAGAAAACCGAGTGCTAATGACTTAACCAAACAGCTGACTGCAGAACTAATTCAGACTCAGGGAGGTGTTTTGTCGTAAGATCAGTATTCAGGGAAACGTCTGATTGAAGTGCTGCTTTATAGACCCTGTTTACACTGACCAACACATAAAGGTGTGCATGTCAGGATACGCACAATTAGGGATGATATCAACATACATAAAACATGTAAAACACCCTAAGCTTTTATTTGATAGTGTATCACTTGGTTATTTGCTGAGCTATAACCTTTGACAGTAAATGGTACTCAGTAAAAATCCAAATGCTTTGGTTTCTCAGTTCTAGGTATGCTCTAGATCTATCTAATCATTCCACTTTGTCATTCTGATTTTTTTTTTTTGTGAGTTTATCCAATAATTCTCAGTATTTGTTTAAAAAAAGCAAAGATATTCAATCCTAGAAAAAAGTACTGTTACAACCACATAAATTACATCTCTAATAAATAGTAAAGGTAGGTGTTTGGGGGCTTTATTTCCTCTTGGGATAAATGCATACCAATGTTCTTTTATATAACATTTGAGAAAATGTAACTTTTGTGACACTCTTCTCTGACTTTTAGAGACTAAAAATACCAATGAAAGCAAGGCTCTGCTTGGTTTTGTTAGTTTCAAACCTAAATAAAAAGGTGGAGATCCAATACAAATTGTCTGCCTCATAACAATTCTGAACTTGGCTGAGAAATGTCAAATGTAAGAGCTAAAGTGAAACTTAGGTAGCAAATTATGAATGTTTTTCTCCAGACTGGAAAATATTATGGGATAATTCAGGACATTATATATCGCAGGAGTGACTCACAGGCTCAAGGGAAGGAGTAATGAATGAAATGCCACACTTTGTTCTTCAGATTTTCTAAGAAAAAGCAGGAAAAAAATTGTTAATTATTCAGTGTATCTTGGCCTATCATGCTACATAATTTTAAGGCAAAGTAAATAGACTAGCAAGTTTATTTGAAAATCTGTTTAATCCTTTTTTAGAGTTTTCTTTTTTTCTGAAGCATAGGGAATAGCTGTCAACAAATGAAAAGGCTGGGAACTTGTTTGCATAAGATATTATGCATATTTAATAGAGCGTGCTTTTCCTTGCCTCTTGGTAGACAGAAAAGACAAAGAACACTTTTATATTATTAGAAGAACAGTAAGTTGAAACTTTATCTCTGTAGTAAAGACATATTGAGAAGGCTGCGGGTTGAATTAAGAGTTGTTGTTGACCAGCACCTCTGAAAATGGTGTGTCATGAAACTCCCCCTAACACTCCCAATACCAAATTTTGCTAATGCCCAGGGTACATAGTCAAGAGAAATCACACGTGCAGGATGACTCTCTTTTGTGCTATTTTACAAATTATTTCTTTAGGTTTTGGGTGAACTGAGTAACCCCTAGTTACAAAGTTTTGTCTCCTAGTAAGTAGGTTGTGTTACTTTCCAGCACTTAACATTATTAACAGATTCACAGATTCAGGAGTGGTAGGGGTTGGAGAGGATCTCTAGAGATCATCTAGTCCAACCGCCCTGCCAGAGCAGGATCACCTGGAGTAGATCACACAGGAACGAGTCCAAGCGGCTTTTGAAAGTCTCCAGGGAAGGAGACTCCACCACCTCCCTGGGCAGCCTGTTCCAGTGCTCTGTCACCCTCACAGTGAAGAAGTGTTTCCTCACATTCAGGTAGAACCTTCTGTTTCCCAGTTTATGGCCATTGCCTCTAGTCCTGTCACTGGACACAACTGAGAAGATTCTGGCCCCATCCTCCTGACACACACCCTTTAGATATCTGTAAGCATTGATAAGATCTTACATTCAGCTGGGCCAGTGCAGATAAAGAAATTTCAGCACAAATAGTGTGGTAGACCTTAAAAAATGCTCCCTAGTTGCCAGTGTCTCATATTTCCTCTTTGCCTTTGATACCAGTGATTGTATTGGACGTGTATGTTGGCCAAGAGATGTAGTGAAGTAAGTTCCAATCAGCCAAACTCTTGTGGTGCAGTCAGGCATGATTCCTTACCAAGTAGGTATGGGAATGACTTGAAAATATGTATTTGTTACCTATTTTTAGCTTTATTTGATGGTAGTATTTATGCAGCTATTTACCCTTATGACCCTAGAAATTATAATAGTTAGTCTATTCAATTAATCACTTCTTTTATCATACACTACATGAAAATAGAGGTGAATTATTTGGCTGCATTGCTCAGTTGTACAAATCTTGAGGGGGAAAAAATGAGTTTTAAAGAGTTAAAAGAAGGGAGAGTTGGCAATGTTTGCACTGATTGCTTGAAGTAGGCTGAAGTTCACAGTTTATTTGCATTTGAATTAAGTGAGATTGGTGTCCAGCAGTGCTTTTCAGAGCAGGCTTCAGAAAGACTTTTTTGTTTAATAAAGTACTTGAAAATGTTAGTTGGAAGATGAAGAATATTTAAAATATTTCTTTCAGTTCCTGACAGAGCAAGCTTTTATCTTATATTGCGCTAAGTAAGGCTTATTGTAATTCTGAAATATTTTTATCACTGAATGGGTGTTCTTGTGTTAAAAGCCACTATCATTTTTAAATCAGCATATTAAAAACTTTCTGAAATATTTTTTAATTTCTTCACGAAGTTCTTATACCTGCAAAAAGAAATAAAGTATTCTTAAGCCATCTGGTAACATTAATCAGATGAAATGTTATTCCTTACTAAAAATGCTCCTTTATTAAGTAACAGAAACTTCTAGGTTACTACTTTGTATACTTTTTCTTCCATTAGGAAACATAATATTTTAGATTCTTTGAAACTCTGAACTGTATATATTTCAATTATCTTCCTAAATAATATATTCCTCATAGTTTTAATCACATTCAAACAAATCAATGAGTGATTAAACAAAAGCAGGTAGAAAATTTTCCTTCTCTATGATGGGTAGTGGAAGTAAACTCCTCTTTCAAATACCTGCAGATTATGACATGCTTCAAAGTTGAACGTGTCATGTTATATAATTTTTAATATTTTCTTACACAAACTTTCCACTATAACTCATCTACTATGTTACTTATGGGTTTTACTAAACTTTTTCAATCATAATTATTAGAAAAGAAATAAAAAAGCACTTTCACATCAGTGTGGGAGATCATATTAATTCATATGCACGAGCCATCAAAAAATTATTACAACTTTTTTTCTGTTAGAGACTGAATATAATACCACCAATATTACAGTCATATAAATAATCCTATAGTATGCAGACTGTATTTGGTGACAGTCATACCCTTTTGGTGATAACAAGAAATAGGAGCAACAAAAAAGTATTGGATGCATAAAAATGCCATGATACTAAGAAGATCTCTTTAGGAAAAAAGGTAAATAAACTATAGAAAATTGGGGAAAATAACTGTGAAAAAGTCACTCTTTATATCCAGTCTTAACCTCCCCATTTCAGTTCATGCCTATTGTCTTTCTACTGAACTCCCTTCAGTTTATCCATAGCTTCCTTGCACTGGAGGGACCAAAACTAGACACAGTACCTTAGATACAATCTACGTTGTTGATGACTAGCATTCAAGAAAAGTTATAATATGTATCTACATAAAAGACAAAATACATAAAAATAATTGAAGAAGAGAAGTAAAATAGAGTAGGAAGAAAAATCTGTGAATAATATATTCCATAATTTGCCACACAAAGGTTTCTGGTTTTCTGTGAAAGCATAGCACTGTGGCCTACAGTCAAGACCAGCTTAAAAGTTCTTGTGTTGCCTGTCATTCCTAGGATGTATTTGTTTCCTGTGTGACTTTAGATGAGAATGCACCAAGGACAATTATATATAGTTTTTAAGATTGTATTCTTTACATATAAAAGTTACTAAAATCCAAGTATTCTTTTAAGAAGTTATCCTTGGCACCATCAGATTTATTTTTTCATGCAAAGTTCAAATACATTTAATAGATAAACAGAAAAGACTAGTATTTGCTTTCTGAGAATCAACCTTTATTTTAGTGTAATGGAAAGTTTTAATGCACATGAACAAATGACCAACTCACAAATAACTATCTTTCGAGTTGCATCAGGACAACTTTGTATCAATACAGCAGAAAATAACTTATTGTACGTAAGTAAAGGAAATACACCATATTAATTTGAAAATGCTTTTTGACTTTGCAACTTGCTTTCAGCAAGTTGTCAGAAGGCCAATTATTTTGGCTAATTTTAGACCATTTTTTGTCACTTCTGCATCATCGTTTATAGCAGTGTCTATTTTTTCCCTTCTAGGGGTCGTTTGACTCTTAAGTGAACAATAAACAAAAGCCTTCATAAGACAAAGTTTGTGCTGCATTGTCATGACCATTCACTTTTCATGAAAGATTTGAGATTGTTGAACCTGTGGAATGGAATCTGAAGCCAAATACCTTTGATAAAAGTATATATCCTCAGTGTTGTCCAGTTATTCCTCAGGTCTGAGAGGTGAAGGCTCAGAAAATGATCAGTAAGACAGTATAATTTCTGAGCACTTGCTCAGTTATCTCCACAATATTCGTAAGAGTGGAAAAAAAAGTTATTAAAAAGAATCATCTTATTTCTTCTTTTTTCTTCACTCGGTTTCAAGATGGAAACATGAGTTCAGTTCATCAGTTGTTTTGACAGCTAAAGGGCCAAGGAGAAGGAAGAAAGACTTCCTGAGAGTATTTTTGTCTTGTCCTTGTAAAATCGTATTAAGTTGCATGGGTCCTCCCTCTCCTTGCAGCAGCCAAGGTTAGCCATAACCTTACCTTCAGTGAGAAATCAATGTTTTTAATCTTGAGTGCTGATTTTCAAATTGAAATACAGTTCATCGCATTCCTGTTCTTCCACATTAAGTGCTTTGACAGAGATAATTCTTATTTAAAATAAACCATCAGATGGCCAGCACCAGGTTATGATAGTTTGCACACTGCTCGTTTATTTCCTATGCCTTTTAAAGTGAATGTATGTCAACTAGTATAGTGGAGAGTTAAAATATTAACTTTATAGTTTGTTGGTCCTCTAACATACATGTTATGCTCCTATCTTGCATTTATACCACCTTTATATTCTTATGTAATTCAGAACCCCAGCAATAATTAGTATTGTGGTAGTATTTTAACATGAAAATTATATTTCTGTTCTAGATCTTATGATTTTTCCTTCCAGGCTGCTTTTGATAAGCAGTAATATTCTTTAAAAAATGTTCTACACATTGACGCATGAGCTGGTTCAGTTATTTCCTTGGGACACTAAAAGAAAAAAAAAAAAAACATAATTAACATGACTCCTGAGATTTAACTTTTGTATTATGCTAATTATTCTTTGAACTGGAAACATTTTTTCAAGTGAATTTAAACTGTGTTGCTTAGCTATAATTACATTTTAGTCTACTGTCTAATAGTAGGCTGATTCTCTTATGCTTAGAGAATTATTGCCACAAAAAATATTTGAACAGATTATATTTGTATGTTCTTGTTGCAGTCAGCAGGGTGGGGGGAGGTTAGCTGCACCTTGGGGGTTTCATCTGAAGCATTAGTAGAGTGCTTCATGAACCAGATCTTAAAATTGGTGTCCTCTATGGACCAAAAATCTAGTGGTTTAATATATTTGTGTCCTTTATATCTTTTCAGTGTGATAGTCACATTTGTCTACTGCTTTAGGCTCTCAGTAATTTCTTCCCTGCATAAGTTAACTTTTATCCATGCTTGTCTTTGTAAAAATATAGGTTATATACATAAAAAATTAATAAGGCTATACTTAAAATTTCATTTATATTTGTAAAGCCTCAGAAATAAAGATAAAAAATGACACTTCCCTCAACCCCCATGTTATCATAATTTCTGAGTTGAAACAGCTGTCATTAATAGAGATACAAATGAAAGTTTGTGATATAATTTGCTGTCTGTAATGAGTGGTTTTGTTAATTTATGCACTACATGTTACTCCTTCATGAACTGTGTGAAATAATGTGGCTAATAATTTTGATTTTATCATTATTTGATTTTCTTGTAAGGAACAAAAGGTCCAAGGTGTAGTGAGATTTGTATTTTTGGCAAAAGGGTTATTTGTTCCTGGAGCTTTCATGCATGAAAGTGCTGAAATAAAGCTTAAAGCTCAATGGTTAAATCATAAGCAGACAGTATTGTATCTTTGTTTCCTTTTCTAATAGGGGAAGGGAAGAGTAGATTCTTCTATGCATCCATAGAAATTCTGAATTCAAAAATCTGTGTTATTTAAGTATTAAATAGGGGGTCTTGCAAAAAGAGTACAAGGTTTAATATGTAAATATTACCAAAAAAAAAAAAAGATACTTATAATTTTCAAAGTAAAGACTCACTTTAAACTTCCCATATACCTGAGATTATTAAGGCCTCAGATTATATTTTTGATTTTTCAACATCAATTTTCCTATCCCAGGGTGCAGCAGATGGGTGCTGTGGCACATTGATTTATATCTGTTAACATCCGTGTGAGACATAACATGGTGTTTTTTAAAAAGGGGAATATTTGGTAATTTGGGGAGTTCTTTAGCATTGGTTAGCCATTTCTCACTGGAACTAGATTTTTGAGGGGAGCTTTGGTAAGGTCCACTGGTCTACAAACCACAGCTAATTAGGGAGGGTAAGACCTAATACCATTTGCTCAAAAGAGTTGTTGCTATCACTCTTGTCAGTGAATATTTACGGACAATTAGCTTCTCAGCATACTCTTTGTTCTGTGTATAGACTAGGTTTGTAAACCAATAATAATTATGAAGTTTTCCTTGGTTTTGACTAGTGGCTAAGGGATCAGTTCTACCACAATCCTGTAATAATTGGAATTCGGAATGAATCAGAGTAATTTTTGTAGGATAGGTGTATTGCATAACTTTTTTCTATTTCTAGTATCTATGTCCAGCAGTTTTCCTGTGCTGTCTTTTTACATTATTTTTTTCTCCTTTCTTTTAAGAGTAATTTATTTCATAAATGGCCTCTTTTTTTATATGAACCAAATGATTTTTTTTTTTGGTCTTAAAGATCACGTGTTTAATAATTTACAACAATTTCTAACACTTTCATCTTGTAGCATTTCATGCAATACAAAATGTTGACTGTAAAACTTCACAGGTAAAACCAACTTAACTTAAACTGAGGCTCAAAGAAATAGAAAAGTGCTTACAGAAGACAGTCAAAATCCTTTCAGTCAACACAGAACACAAAAGCTGAATGAATATGCAATGTGCAGTGAAGTTGCAGTTAATTTAAAGATGAGGGATATATCAGAGTAAAGAGATAAACTTCAGAGTTAAAGCTTCTCAGTTGAAAATGATGTGTGTAAGCAAATATAGTCATTGGAAGTTTGTTAATAAGTTGGGGAGAAACAATCCAGAGAAAGGTTAGTACATGGTAAATAATTTTTAGAATTTAATTTTACTTTACATAAAGCCGGGGCGGGGGGGGACACACACACAACACAACCCCCAACAAAATCCAAAAAACCCAAACTGGTTTTATCCCTGTATGAAAATTATTTATCTTTGAGTTTTCAAACATGACCAAGTACCTTTTAAGAACCCATAAATCTCCAATTAAATACACTTCTGAGTTTACTTAGTACCTCAAGATTATCAAGAAATAGAGAACAGAAAATAAAAAGCTATGCTTTCTAGGAACCTGGCAATGGGAATTCTGCTACTCTTTTGGCTTGTAATAATACACATCTATACCCAGAAGAAGCCACATAAATGCTCACAAACGAAGAGTTGGAATTTGACAAAACTGGGATTAAAGAACAGAGTAGAAAGTGAAGACAAAAATCAAGTAACTGTACATATAAATCAACAAAAACTTCAGAATGTGGTCTTAAGTAATCTTAGGAAAAAAACCCTGAATTTATGGTTTGAGAAATATTTTTTCTCTTGCTTCATGTTGAGACAGTGCCATTTTTCTCTTCAGCAGATATTAAATTTTAGTGTAAAATATTTAGTCAGAGGGCAGAAGCCTTTGACATATATCACTAGAAAAACCATTCTTGTTTGCTGGATATCATAGCATCTGCTAGAAGTAGAAGCATTGATGAAATAATCCTAAACCATAAGAGCAACACTCATGACCCACCAAGGGACAGTGAAATAATGAGGTAGCTACTTCCTTTAAAGGCGCAAAAGAGGGAAGTCTACAATACATAAACTTGTGAATTGTGGCTACTTTTCTTTCTCACATTTTCTGATGGAAAAAAATGTGGAAAAAGAAAAGAAAGCTTTTCTGTGCTTCCAGGCTGACTGAAAACTGGTATGGTTACATTTACATTAATATTTTCATAGCAGATTTTCATCAGTGAAAATATGAGGAAAAATCAGACACCATATGTACAGCTCCACACTTAATTACTAAAAGAACACTTCTGTAATGCAGACTATGGCATTGTTTGGAAATTTATTTCCTTTTCTTTATCCTTGCATGCATGTTATTTCTGAACCTCTGCAGGAAATATTATGAAGTCAGGATCAGTGAGCATCTCTAATAACAGAACAATATTAATGGTAAAAATCTGTATTACTGAAGAAGTATTACTGTAATTACTGTAGAAGTAATCTGTATTACTGAAGAAGTAATTACTGTAATTACTCCTAAATTACTGGATGCTCACCAATGGCCGTTATGACCCAGAAAGTTAATCTAACTTTTTTTTTCTTGTTACGTAATGAAATAAACATAAAATGCACAAAACTAGAATGCTGCTTTAGAAAACAAAACTTTGCAAATGTTTTCTGCAGAATGAAAATGTATTACTTCTGTCTAGATAATTCAGAATCCCAACAGCAGAAAAGTCTTCCACATTGCTGTAGGATTCAGAGTCAAGTTTATAGTCACCAAATATAAGACAGATACCCATGTAATAAGCTTGCTTAAAAAGCATTTCAATTATATTTGAAGTATAGTAATTTAAAGCTTATTTTGCTCTCTTTGACATAATAGGGCAAGTAAAGCCATAATCAGAGAATAAACTATATATTTTCACATTGTAGCTAAATAGATAAGTCCCTGCTGGACTCTGATGTCTATCAGGAAAACGAAAAGTAAAAGTATTAAACTGTATTAGTCCATCATTTTGCAGAAAGTCACTAAGGGGAATTGGTGAAATGATTCAAAAACTTTCCGTGTCTAGTTGAAATGAAGACACTTTTCCTGTGTTGTGTGAAGATAATCATAGCATCATGTACAAAGCCATGAAAATATATAATTTCTTAACCATTTTACTTCAGGACCAGTATAGATATTTTAGTTTGTCCAGTCCTAGTGAACTAGTGTATTACTGTGGACATATAACAGGCTGTAAAAATAATTGTCTAAGATAAAAGTTGAACAGAACAGCATGGTCCTATGAGTTCAGTCACTGAGCTGCATGTAAATACTCCCCCTCGCCCTTTTCCCCGAGACGCAGTTTTAAACTTTTCTGTCAGGGCTTTTGGTGGGATTCTTTGTCCCTATAGTATAAATTCAAGTGGGTGATGATAACCTTATGGGAATGTTGTTCTAGAAAGAGATTTCTGGAAAGCAAACAGTATTATAGCTACATTTATTCTCCCAGGCATGTTTTTGATATCCCATTTTACATATATATAT
>NW_010236065.1:0-2033 GCF_000690775.1 Eurypyga helias
AGACCGAGGCAAAGAAACCATTGAGCATATTATAATAGCTATAATGGTATCTTTCTATTTCTCTTTAAAGCAGGAAAGAATTAATAATCACATTAACCTTAATTACAACTAACAATCATTAGCTATCATGGCATTTCATGGAGACCAATACAGAAGATAATTTAGAAATACTAAAAAAAAAAAAAAGAAAAAAATTTAGTCAATAAAATATTCCCTGTGCTGTTCTCAAAGCTTGTTTGTCTTTTTAAATCTTCTTAGGTGGCTGAAGAGGAAAAAAATTACTTTTACTAACATGTTGTGATGCCTTTCAAGAATAAATTTAGAATCAATTTCTTCTACAAATATTCTTTAAAACACTTCATAGAAATAGAAAAATCTCGGTGTTGAACATGAGTAATTTTGCTGATATAGAATTATTAATGAGAATATAAGTAGAATTATACTCTTTGACATATCTTCCATGCACACTACAGAGCCAGACAAGAGCCAGTACCAGCAGATTAGCTCTTCAGAAGTTTGAATTTGCACTGAAAATACAAAACTGCATTGGGTTTAAACATATCCTTTTTTTTTTAAATGGTATTCATTATAAATTCCTTTACCTTTCCTTAGGTATTTGTTTAGGTTTTATCTTTCTATTTTCAGAATGTCACAGTAACCATTACCTTTGCCAAAGATTCCTCACAAAAAACTTAGGTTGAGAATTATGTTTTATCACACGTCTGAATGAATATTGTTGGTCGTGACTGTATATATGCGCACGTGTAGATGAGTGTATGTCTATAAACCCTTCTACCTGAGTACCACTTGGCTGGGATGCATTTTCAATGGATTAAAGTTAAAATACAAGTGGAAGCCAATCCTCATGCCACCCACAAAACACTTAATTTCTGATTTCTACAGTCCAGTGGATCTGTATGTCACCACCCAGCCTCATAACATTCAACTGCCCATGAGTCTTTGTAGAACTAGGTTACTCCTTAGTCTCAATTCTCAGAACAGATTTTATTTCTCAAAACAAGAAGTCAGGTTGTTACAAAGGTTTGTGAAGGAAAGATAAATTTCCTGCATAAGGCTTTTTAACAAATCTATCTACCCAAGTATGTACCTATGCTTTGAAATGTGCAGCTATAGACCATTAGTCCATTGTAAACTCTTCTTAAAATAATTAAAAAAAAAAAAAAAAGAAGGTATCTGCTTGTTCCAGATGGCTGATTTCTATCAGCCAACTTACCAGCAGCAGGAAGTAGGTGGAGTGATTTGTCAAACTTGGAGAACCTGCTTAGGCTTAGGAAGGTTGGGCTGCAGCTGACCAGATGGGAGATCTGCTGAAGCAGATGCCACAGTCCCAGTTGCTCTCCTCAGTAATATCACTGCCTGGAAAAGACTTCACTGCTGAAACAGGCAACCAAAGTCCATGTTTCTCCATCCAAAGGGAGCTGCATTTCAGTGCAGTGACGCAGTTATTCACAGAAATATCCACAAAGGCTTCTTGTTTATACATTCATGACAGGAAGACCTGTATAGACTTATTTCTGCACAGCACTAGTTCAATAGTTTTGTTATCACAAAGCAAGAATCACAGTACAATTTCCTTTGCTTTTTTGATTTACGACTTAGAACTTGTAGACGGTACTAATTCAATTTTACTGTTCTCTCATTTACTGCTCTCGTTATTTTTACTGTAAGATACCAAATCTTAGCTTCTTACTGTAAACAGCACTATGTGCGTCAAAGGTTTTAGATAAGGTTGTAGCATAATTGCCATATGCATAATATTAATGAAGATTTATTTATTCACAGTGGTGGTGTTTTAATTAGGGTCATTTGCATAATTGTAGCTCTAGATTCCTTTTCAAATGTCTTGGTAACCACAAGCAATTATGACCGATTTCTATTTGCTGATTAACTGAATCTTCTAATTCAGAGAAAGAGAGTTTACTTTTTGTTGTGACTGACATTTCAGAGTGACTCATAATTCATTAGCATTGGATATGAGAAAAAAATCCTTCATGGAGAAGGTGGGGAGGCAC
>NW_010236066.1:0-25515 GCF_000690775.1 Eurypyga helias
CTCTCCCAGCCCACGGCAATGCTGCCCACGTCGCGACCCACGGTCTGACACCGCCGTCTCGCTGCAGCGGAAACAGCATTTTCGGGATGGGTGACCGTGCTCGGCGAGAGCTCGGGCTCTGAGCGGATACACCACCTCCACCACGTGCTAAGCCTGCGCGTACAGATCTACGCACTCGCCCGCCCACAGCATTCAGCGCGCCTCGCTGAAATAATCCGCCCCCCCAGCTGCAGACCGAATCTGCTGCTAAAGACCAGCTACTGTCGTCTGAGGGCACCAGCTGACCTGCTTCAATCCACGCTGCTTTCCCACGGCAACGTGAAAACAGACAGGGCTGAGCTCACCAAGTCAGCTGCTAAAAAAGCATTTGCATTTAGCATATAAAAGCTGCTAAAAAACCATACTTCCTATGGGAAACGGCACACCAGCGGCAGATGACGGCTCCCCTACATCCTCAAAGCACTCAAACCAGCAGCCCTGCCCACTGAAAACACCGCAGTCTGCCGGGCCACCAAGCCCTTCACGGAGATTCACAGGGTGGAAGGGGTTGGAAGGGACCTCTAGAGATCATCTAGTCCAACCCAGGATCACCTAGGGCAGATCACACAGGAACAAGTCCAGGGGCTTTGGAAAGTCTCCAGGGAAGGAGACACCACCACCCCCCTGGGCAGCCTGTTCAGGGCTCTGTCACCCTCAGAGGGAAGAAGGGTTTCCTCATGTATTCTGAGGATCTCTGGAATCAGTATTTCTGGCTCTATGTTTGAGAAGACTGAGCAAATGACAGCGTTTGACTCAAGTCTCCTCCAGCTTTCGCTTTCTCTAGGAGGAGGAATTGACAGACTGTTAAACCCACAGGCTTCTCCAGCCAAAAAAATCAACAACTGCTGTTAAACATCGGAATGGCAGAGCAGGGAAGGTTCATTTCAGAATTCCACTGCAATGGCAGAGGATGATTCTTGCTACCAGAGAAGATTCGTGGGTATTCAGGTACCTACAGTTCCCCTCAGCGCGGAATCTTGCCGCACAAACACAGATCAGCGGAAGTGCGTAACGTGCACCTCTGCGTCTGGAGGACTGCCTGGCTGCCAGGAGGAATGCCAGGCGTAGCTGGCTTACACCACGTGCAGCAAACACAACTGGTGCAGGCAGGCAAAGGGTTAAGTGTCAAATGATGTAAACCCTGGCAAACTGACAGGAAAAAAACCAAAACAAAACAAAAAAACCCCAAACACCAATTAAGTTTTAACAAGGATAACTACAGAAACCATTTCCTAAGCAGGTATTAACAGGAAGCACACAGAGCACGGGTGAGAGTGGAAATCCTTACAGGAACTGCTGTCGCCTGAGTTCAGCTCCACCAGAGGCTGAGGGAGTGCCAAGACAGGGATGAAACCCCTCGGGCTTCACCCCCAACGGCACGCACTCTCCTGAGCAGCTCTGGATGCTCTCCCCAGGACAAGGTAACTCTATTATGCTTTGCTAGAAGAATAACATCAAACCAAACACAAAACGGAACTGCTTTAGCGTAAACGTCATGCTGATGCGGCAAGAGCCGTGGATCACGCGCCGCCACTCCAACAGCTTTGGACACAGCCAGTGACTTGAAGACAGAAATGCTGAGGCTTGTGCTGAATGCTGACATGCTTCCAGTCAACTCCTGCTCTTCGCTGTGCGTTAATCACGCCCGCAGCCGTGTCTCAGGGCAGCCGTCACCTCATTTCTGCCAAGGCGAGCGCGTTGGATGTGTGTCCGGCCACACCTGCCGCTGGCGGTACGCGTGCAGCGCTGGGATGAACGGCAGGAAGGTGTTTGTATGCGAGAGGCTAAAAGGAGGACGGGTGGCAAAAACTGGGATGCGTGACAGCAAGCAGAGGTTAGAACAGAATCCTAGTGCCCCGACCGCTCCCATGGTTGTGTCAGACCTTAAGAAACTGATTCCCGCTGCCACCCGCAAGCACGAAGACTGCACGCCACAGGGACAGGGGCACTTCCAAAGCTCCAGCCAGCTGGCTGCCGGCTCCATCACCCTTTCTCTCCTTCCGTGGGTGCGAACGTACCAAACCCCCAAACTACAGCGAGAGTAGGAAGCGACCCACTGCTGCGAGCAAAACCGTCACCTGCAGCTCCTTCTCATTTCTCCATGCAGAAGCCGAAATCCGCTGGTGCTGGGTACCAGCACACTCCTGCCTGCTGCAAGGCAGCCCGAGACTCGTGCGTTTTCTGGTGGTGTGTGACGGGTGTTAAAGCTGACCTCCAGTGAATCTGAAGAGCTCCCATGAAACAGTTGTTCATGTTAGCTCAGTACCTGCAGCAGAGTAATTTCACACACCAGGCATTCACTTCTCTTCCCGAATTCCTCTTATTCTTAACGACGTGACTGCCGTTCTCTGCGGCGCTACCAGCGGGTATCACTAGCATCACACAAGGAAAGCAACACCTTAGCGCTGACGCTAAAGCCATTCCTGTGTCAGAGGATCCATAAACCACTTTTCATGCCACAGCCCAACCCTGAAGCAGTCCAAGCAGCATTTCGTGCAAAGATGATGAAAGTAGAGTGTACCTGGATGAGGAAGCGGCACGAAAACTGCAGATTTAGAGCAAGGCAGAGAAGCTTCACAGACACGGAATGAAAGAAGAAATGTAAGTGAATCATGTCCATGACAAGGGGAAGGGGAGAGAAAGGAGAAGAGGTGATGAGAAAACATTTGCAAACAATGACCTCACCCAACTCTTTCCAGATGCAAGAAAAGAATTTTTCATGTATCTGCAACTTAATATGTTTGTACCCACAAGGAACAGCTCCCTTGGCTGAAACAGTTTAACTCAGTGTGATGAAGTCACCCAGCACGGCTAAACACTTGCTTTTCTTGCTCAGTATTTCCCAAATCCCAGTAAGCAGACATCGATCTGCGTCCCTTACTAGTCCCATAGCTGCCTTGCTGTTTGAAGGAATCCCGTGGCCCATCCGATCACACCTTCAGCAGTCACCTTTCTCCTGGCAGCTACGAGGTCCGGCAGTGCCGACACCCTCCCTGCTGTCTCTACAGCCCCAACGTGCACAGCAGTGCCAGCCCCGTCTCACACATCACTCGCAAACGTAGCTACGAAGCTGTGTAAAGTGCCAGAAGACTAATTAAACTTTTAGTACAATTAAACAGCTTAACGAGCCAAGCGTGTTTTATGCAAAGTTGCACTGGTTGATGCACCAGTTTAAACTGGTGAAACTGTATGTTGGTTAAAGTGGGGCAATGTCATAAACGTGGGATGAAGGAGCAAAATGAAAAGCTCCATGTTGTGACCTGGTCCACAGCCTGAGAAAATGGGAGATACCCTGATCAAACCCCAAGTCTCTGTATTCAGATTGCTAGAATGAAGCGAGAATGCTGAAGGAAATGGGTCCTAATAAACAGTAAGAGATGACATCAAAATACCCCTTCGATTAGCCATTCAGCACAAGGCTTTCATGAAGCACTCATCCCTTACGGCGGTTTCACACGAGCCAGAAACACCTACAAGGGCTGACTGAAAAACCGGAACCATCAGACATCTCCGGGCCTTCCTATCAGCCTGTTAAAGTTTAATTTCCCAGCAAACCCTGCACGGTGTCACAAAAGCATTCCTACGGGCTCACTAGCATGCCGAAGGAGTTCACTAGCTCTTAACTCCCCCTGTGGAGAGGGGCTCTTAACCAGCCTTTGACAAAAGCCGTCTGTTTGTAGAACACTCGAAAGAAATTTTCAGAGAGTTGGCTTAATTCCTTCCCCTTAGCTAACACAGAAGAAGGAATAGAAAGTGAGCTGTAAGGAAGGAGGAGTTTTACACAGCAAAATTACTTTTATGGTAGCAGAGGGCTTAATCCCGCATCATCACCTCATCCTTGCAAAAGGAGCTGTTGGAGATGCCACCTTTGCCCATAACGCACTTTCACACTGACAGCAAGGTCTGTCTGGTTTTTTTTCTTCCCCTTTAATTTTATTCTTCTCCCTGTTCAGGTAATTCTTAGCTGCATATTAAATAAGAAAGCTTTTACTGAACCACTTTCCCTTTCCATAATCTCGGTTGTTACCTGTATCTGCAGGCTATTAGGAGGTTTTATACAGAAATATTTCTACATACAGGATGAACTGCATGATAATCTAATGCAGTGACTACATTGTATTTCCGTAACGTATTACAGACCATGTACAATGTTAACTAGAACAGCGGTCTGTAGCACTCCTTCAAACTCAACTTCTACCCGTTTTTACTACCCAAATCAAAAAGGATTTCAGGATGCAACCCTGAGGCCCTCTCAGGCCAATGCTCTTGTTGCCAGGCAGGAACACAAACCAAGGAAACAATGGCAACAACCATCTCCTTTAGGCTAAAAGTGCAGTTTATAATGAAGTAGCAGAGAGAGGGGTAACAACTGTGGAAAATATGCTTCACACTTTCTCTCCTCACTTGGGACAATTTTTTTTAATGTAATAAATCATGTGGAATTGGCAGGAAACTGGAAAGCAAATCCTGTTCTGAGTATATTTACACTGACAGGCATCTTGAAATACAACTCTGGAACACAGCATCAGTATTTCAAGAAGGTGATCTCCCCAGATTTAAACTATTTAAGCTGGCTTCTCATACTGGGAAAGGCAAGTTGCAATCACTTTTCACTGCATGAAACCAACCAAGAAATCACTATTCCCAAATTATTCAAACACAGAGCACAGTCTTACCTCTCTGCATGTTGCACCCGCGCACATACCTCACCTCTGCAACCCTCATCAAGCTGAACAAAACACGTGCACAGCATCTGTAGGCAAACTGACAATCTGGAAGACCAGATTTCTTGAACAGAGCTAAGTACAGCTCAGCAGAGCTTATTTCAGGGCTGGTAGGAACCAGTAAAGAGCAAGAGTGAAAAACTCCAGCACCTCTGTAAATATTATACCTACATCCAAGTAGTTTCTAACCTTCCAGCAGGGTTAGAAACAGCAGAAATAGAAGGCTGACTGACTTCAGTGTTCAGAACTGCAACAGCTATATCATCATTTAAGAAATGTCACACACTGTAATTTTTATGACAAAGAAGAGTAAAGAATTTCCTCCATACCTGAGACACTAATCCAAAAATCACTTTAGGAAGAGCCTTCATGAGGATTTCTCTGACATAAATTCCATTTTCTTCCTATACTTCATTTCCTCCAGCTTATGCTTTAACTGCTATACTGAAAAAATTTTACTCTCTTTAATTTTTCACCCTGAAAACCTATGCTGTTAAACGTAACCTCTGCATCTCCTTGTAATACCCCTCTCTCAAAGCCAGAAGGAATTAGTGCTTTTATCCCTTTACTGCCTTTGATGACCACTCTTTTCTTGAACACCCTCGTTTTATCATCAGCAGATTCCTGGCAATACAGCAGCCTGAGCTGACCCAGCATTCCACGTCTATCTACATAGATACTGCTTTTTCCTCACGGCAGAGTACGATCTCCGTATGATGCTGCCTACATACGCACTGCCCTTAGGTCTCCTAGCCAATAAAACTGGGTCAGCCCAGACACACTTCCACGGCACAGTTCTGGATTATTTTTCCTGGTGTGTGCCACCTTGTAATGCCCAGACAGGGATTCTCCTTGCAAAACGTCATTATTATGTAATTATTCATTTTCAAGGCTCCACTGCTGCATGTGTTTCATATTAAGATGCAGCTCTTAGTCGTGCTGATGCCCTTAATGCTATTTCCTTCATGCAGAATGACTCAGGAGGCAGCTTTTGTGCTGGACAAAATCCAACATCTGAAATACCAGGGTAATAACTGAGTAAACAGCTTAATATCCACTTGACTCAAGAAGGCAGTGATGTCTGATGCAAAAACACATCTGAAGAGACAACAAGAGAGCGTTTGGCTACAAAACCGGTAAATTGGAGGCATTTCCCGTATCTATGCAGTACCAGGAGAGCTACTGACCTGGGGAGTGCTGGGAAGTTGCAAGCGAGGTCATGGAATTGGAAAGGTTAAGGTTAGCAGTAATGCTCAGCTGGCTCTGCACTGCGGGAGGATACGGAGATGTGGGCGTCAGGAGAGACTCTTCACTGGTTTCCTCATCAATTCCAGGCAAATACGTGTCAATCAAGGCATCAAGGAACTTCACGATGAGCTCAGCATAGTCTGGGATTTGTGTTTGCTGTGAGTGATGAGGGGAAAACAAAAAACAAATTGGTTCTTGTCTTTCTACTTTTCTGTCAGCACGAGCGTTGCCCCAGAACTCCCTCCAGTGTCACACTGGCTGTGCCTGAATGTTTCCAAAGCATTCCGTCTGTGAACTGGTTCGTGGTCTTTTCCCAGCTAATCTAAATGCACATGTTAAACCCACTCGTAGGTGTAATTTCAGCAGCGCATGGCAGCTCGAAGGCAGAAAAGAGGGGCCATTGCACTCAGGAGGCAAACTGCGGCAGCTCCCTGAACCTGATGTTACTGCCAGCATCGCCCTCTGCCCCCAGAGCCTACCACCCGGCACACTGCCTACTCCTGATGTTACTACCAGCATGGCCTCTGCCCCCAGAGCCTACCACCCGGCACACTGCCTACTCGGCTCGTTCTTGTTACCACGACCAGAGGAAACAAATGGCTGTACAGATGGTCAGCGCTCAGCTTTCTCCTGCTGCAGTGGCAGATTCATCCCTACGCACCATCACTCTCACCGATTTAACCCCTCACCCTGCAAGAGGCACACGATGAACCAACGGCGGTGCGTGATGCTGCACTGAGGGAACTTGGGAGCAGTAAAACGGTGCATTTACACACCCGAGTGCTTTGAGCAGCTCTGGTCATTTGACCTTACCGAGTCCATCGATATATCTGATAAGCTACATCTTCCCAACATACCTGATGTAGGCTCAAAACCAGTTTTAGCTGGAAAAGTGAGCCTTGCATTACTGACCCGCTGAGACAACTCTGTGTCCTGTCACTTCTCCGCAGCAGTGCGCTTTACACAGAACGCGAGGGCAGACACTCTTGCACCTAAAGACAGCGTACTGTTCTTACCTTGGAAAACGGGCCAGCAAACCTCCACAACCCATTGAATCCAAAACCTGCAACAACCAATTGAACGTTAGCACAAAAGCACAGTTCTCAACTGACAGAAAACCACCAGAAAGTTTTGGATTAAGGACCACAAAAAAAAGCTTAGGCTTTAAGTGTTGAAGTATCACGAGCAAACAGAGGTCGGGCACTGAAAAAACAAACGCTAACACTGTGGAATTTATCAATAATTATATCAGCCCCAAAGTTAGCAGGTTAACTTAAAACTCATCATCTATCACCACTATTCTTGTTCCGTATTTCTTTAAATTGGTTAGTGGTAGCAGAATACCGAGTTACAACTTCTTTTTACCCATCCAGATGGTGCAATACTCCTAGTATTTGGTGCACATCTGCAGCTAACAGTTTGAATATTCATGTCAGTAGGGTTGGGGATTTTTCTTAAATATGCAAACTCTTATTTTCACTAGGATATATGCAGTTGGAGAGATTCCACACAAGTCTGTCTGTTCCACTAGGGTTCCAATAATTGTGAAACATTTGCAGTAATGAATCTAACTTAAAACACAGCAGTTTAAAAAAAAAAAAAAAAAGGAAAAATATTTACTCTGTAGGTAAGAAGTTTGGTACTGGGGTGGAGACTCTTCATGGTAGACAACACTCTGAACAATCCCATGAATTGGATTCAACAAATTTGGGTCCTGGCACAGCGATAAAAGGGTATTGATCTTGGAATCCAATAAATTATGCCTGAAGAAAAGAGAAGTGGTTTATTTTTTGTTCATTAAATGAATCTGCAGTTCTCAGACTTTAGCAAACAGTTAAGTTGGGATTTTCAAAATCTCAGACATTCCAGAGGTACAGAACAATTCCTGTATGTGTTCAGTGAGGACTCCTGCAACGAGTAACACTTTGAACAACTGTACGAACAACACAGCCCATTAAAGCATCTACCCAGCACTCTAACTTGCAAACGCTTTCATTATTTTCAACCAAAAACTTCTTCACTGGATTTGTGTGCACGTCAGAGCTGGAATTTCAAATTCCAGCTTTTCAAAATCCCCTTTTTAAGCTCCTGGGAGTACTGTCTCATTTGAGCTCCCTTGCAGAACTCATCGGTGGTGGGTGCTTTTTCTAATACAAACACCAGTTATAGCTGTGGTTCCCCCAGCTCACAGACCTCATCCCTACTTCGTCCTGTACTTTGCAAAGCCAGAAAAGGGGAGCCTTATTTCTACATCACACACAGGTCAGTTTTAAAAGTCCACACAGGTTGATTTCCCATGGCTGGGCCTCCCTTACCTATACTGATTCCAGTGAATGCTTCTTCTAACCGGTAACTAAAGAAATACATCCAGAGTGTTGTCAGCTCAGCTTCACATCAGCTTTGATATGCTTTTGGGATACTAACTGAAAAACCTGAGTCTGACTGGGGTGAAAATAGTACTTGAGGGAGCACATATGGACTTAGCAGAAAGCTACATGACCATATTCCAATGTCCTGCGATGGCTGCAGCATCGACAGGCGATAAAGCCACGCCAAGTCAGCAGGACAGGGTAATGGCAGCAGGGATGCGGAAAGCTTTGGGAAGCAGCTGATGGCTGTACCGACAGGCTCCCTAGCAACAGCGACAGATCTCCCACGCTCTGCCAACCCGCCCGAGACTGACGCCGGAGCGCGCTTCTGCGGACCATCTGCAGCAGCGGCATCTGAGGGGGCCTGTTCTGGTAAGAACATTCTATTCATTGAACACGGGGGAGAAGGATGATTCTCAAATCGCTGCGGACATTGGTCTCAACAAGCCACTGACAGACTGCGGCTAGCAACCAACGAGTATCTCACACGTGGTTTTCCTGCTCCAGAGACCTTTTAAAAGAAGGGCCAAGTACAGAGTCACCAAAACCAGAGGTTTAGCTACTTACACAACAGGAAAGACCTTTGGGAAGACAACGCTGGCTTCTGCTAAATACTCATACAGAATCCGCTGGTCAAACTCATCCGTAGTGTACTTCACTAACGTCGCCTGTCATAACGGAAAGGATTAAATTAGCATGCTTCTAATTCGATTTGAGTAGTTACAGGCTTGTGGTGGTGTTGTAGTTCAAGGTTTTCAGATTTCTGAATGGCAGAAAGTAGCATTACAAAAGAGCAATTTATGTCCTCTTTGGACATGGGATCAACTTATTTTATGCGTAAAACCAGCGGGTAATAGCTTCTGTTTTGGCAAAAAATTTAGCTAGTCAGTTTTTGACAGAAATTGGGTACCTGAGTCTTTCTGAATTGTATCAGGAATGGTAACTGGCCCGGCACATCTGAAGAATGCATTATCCTACTGTACCTATATTACTAGTTAATCGCTTTCAAACTGATTTACCAACAATTTTCACTTCTTAACTTTAAGATATTAATATCCTTTCATGATGTAAAATTAGTTTGTGATAAAAATCTGCCAGGAAAAAGGGACAATTGCTGGGCACATCCTACAAACCAATACAGAAGAATGAAAATTCAGTATTTGCTCTCAAAGAGCATTAAATACGTTTCTAAAAGCAGTTCCCAGAAAGTCTGACGAACAGCAACAAGAGAATAGACTTGTACATTACAGTGCTTCCGACTTGTATGACTTCAGAAACACTGCAGAAACCCGTAGGCTTCTCTGGAAGGCAGAAGAACACCAGAAAATAACAGACAATACACAGAAAGAAAGCTTACAAGAACTGTAAGCAGCAGTGCTTGAATTTTTGGGTCAGTCAGAACTTCTTCATCTAGGAGGACATTTGACTCAGAAACAGAAACTTTTCGAAGATGTGGGTGTTGCTGCGGTGATATTCTCTGAGTTTCTGCCAGATAAAAAAAAAAAGAGCAACTCATCCAAAGCAAAATAACCCCAAAACAAATAGAATTAGCTCTTGCACAACAAATCCAGTCGTATGCAAACTTTAGAGTTCACCAGCCTTTTCATAAAGTATCAAAGCAACAACTATGCTGTACTACTAGCACTGCTAAACCACTACATGGGATGTATTATCGAATGGCAAACAGTAACCCCAATTTCCTGATCAGTGAAATACAGGCCCAGGGGTGGCAAGTACCATCTTCAGGGTCAGGCAGGAGACTGACATCAGATACAACAGAAGAACCCTGGTCTTGCATTGCAATTGGGGATGGGGGCACAGGAAGCAGATGTGGGAGAAGATGAAGAGAGGCATTCTAGGCATTAGGTCACGTTCCATCTCCTGCAGAAATGTGCAGCTAGGGGTTATTAATTTATAAAAAGCCAAATTGTATTTATTTCATTTCAGTCCTCTATGTGGTACTTTACAGCTGCCCCTTGTTCTGCATCTGCAAACTGAGCGACTCTACTTCTAACCTCAGTTGCCAGTGATACGGAAGACTGCGCCCTCCAGAAGTCACCGTTAAGAAAGATATTTCTCCCTTACCTTGTAGTAACCTAGGCAAATAAACACTGAATTTAGAAATTTATAATTAGTATTGCTCTTAAAATGTTAGTCCTGTTTCTCACCCATTTCATAATCATTTTCGGCTACTCTCCTCATTTTGGGAGGCGTTGTGATTCCAGATTCCATGTCTTGCCTTTTAGGAGCCTTTGTGTCCGATATCAAATGGTCAAAACTTTTCCTTGTACCTAAAAACAATTTATCAGGCAATTAAAAACATTAAACCTGAATCCGTATCTAACTATTTCTCATTTTCTGGCCAAGCTACTCTCCTATCTACAATGTATCGATAGGAATCTGGGGACATTTTCACCATTTTCAGGTATGGTAGAGAAAATATGATCACACCATGCCGCTCTCCATCACAGTTTCCAAAATGCTTCACAATATGTATGAGGAAAGCATGCAGTTTATTCAAGTATGCAAGGTGTGGGCATGCTATGGTTTCCTGGTCAACACATCACATCGAATAAGCATGCCAAAATGTGATTACTGAAAAGGAAGCAGTAAGAGGAGTGTAAGAAAGAAACACCCCCTCCTTCCACATACACCGTGTAACGGAAAGGGGTAAGCACAAGTTATGCAAAGCCACTCGTCTCGTTTCGCTGATATTAAGACTTTGCTTGTAAACATGGACCCACTGAGAAGCCACAAATAAAAATCAGATTGCTTCCACAACATCTAAAAGGTTTTGGGACCATCTCTTCTAGCGTAAGCTAGAGTATTCAATACAGTAAGGTTTTCAGCATCCTGGGTTTGTTGAAGGGGCGCCGGGGGCAGAACACTGGCACTAGGGGTCTTTCGTATCTGGAATATCTTTGTGTCTTCCTTTTCTCTCCACTTCAACAGGCACATTCTGAGTGTCATTCCTGCACAGAACCGAGTTACTCCTCTTTAACTGCACAGTGTTCTCTAATCTCTGTTTTGTAGAAACTGCATATACTCCTCTGAATCACGAACAGGCGCTTAAAGTCAGAAAAAACACAAGAATAATTCTTCTCCAGTAACACTTCCTGGGGTATTCTGCAGACAAATTAGTAAATTAGTTATCTCAATAACCTAGAAGCTTTTTAGTGTTTGCTTGTGAAGGCTGCCCCATATCCAAACTCATGGATTTTCTTGTTCGAGGGCTTATCTGTCCCACTGTCGGGTAACTGGCAGCCAGATGTCTGTCTGACCCCTTTGGTGATGACCATGGTTGATTTTCCTTTAGTGTCCTGAAAGTGCAGAGAAATTAAGAAAACCTTTTAAACTGTGCATATTTAGGCAACAATTTTTCAACTAGCCAAACTATCCTTTATTAAACCCATCTTTCCTAACAGGCTAAGCTCCCCAAACCACATCTTAAGAAACAGTAATTACTTTGCAAAAACATCTGAGCTAGTGAAAACTAACAAACAATCCGATACGCACGTAATGCTAAAGAGATAAAAAATAAAGCAACGATGAGAACACAAGCAAAGCAGCCTACGAGGCAAGATGAAAGATACTTCATAGCCTGCTGCTCCATACTGGGTGCTAAGAGAAAGCTACTGAGTGAACTGCTCCCTATTGAGAGGGACCAGCTCTCCACGCCACCTCGAGGTTGGTTTCTCAGCTTATCTCTGTGGCTGCTTATGGACAGGTGATAGGGTGACAGGGTTTTCCCGTGACACAGACCAAGTGATTACTTGGTACGTGCCCTGAAGCTCTTAAAAGGACAAACAAAACATTCTTCTAAAACAAATGAAAAATGAGGTGAAATTAGGTCTTGTAGAAAGAGGTTAGCAAAGAGTTTAAGAACCTCCAAAGCAGTTAAGCTCTGAAACAGCTTTACAGATCTCAAAATCAAGTCTATAGGAACTTGATACCCACATTTCTCTGGGACTCTTGATCACAGTGTAATTAGCATATTGGTCTGGAACCACTCACAGAACACTAACTTGGCTCTATGAATGTGGGTTTCAGTTTTCAATGTACCACAGATTAACTTCAGAGAATTTACTAAAGCAAACAGCCATTGAAATTTGGGTAACTTATCTAGAAGTTAGACAACCAACCTATAGCTAGTGTCACTGTGATGTATGGGATATGTATCCATAGGAACATTTTCCATTGAGACATCTGTCAACAAGAGAGACTTCCTATGTTTTAGGCTGCAGCGGCTTCGAACTTCCTCAGATACTGTCAGCAAAGCTAAAAATTCAAAGAAAGCTGACATAAGTTTCCCACAGTAGGATTACATTGAAGAATGTAAGCAATATTCCACCGATTTAACTTTTTAAAGACCACCACTGAGATGTAATTACTCTTTACTGAAGTGTAAAAATTAAAAGTAGGTCATTTAGGAAGAATTATATTCCCCATCCAGTTACAATTACATGATTTAAACATTTGACCTCACATGGTCACAATTTCTTTTTCTAGACTACAAGAAATTTGAATGTCCTAAGGCACACACTTCAACCCAGAAAACAGCTCCCCTGAAGTATTTTCCAAGTTCCACAGCAGGCCCTGTGCTGGTAAGCCTTCCCGCCACAAAACCCTTCAATCCATCTACCCCAGCCTGGCCCAGGCTCTTCCCCATCTCCAGTTACAGGTTTCCTTTATGTTGGTACAATTTTAATCAACCTAAACCCATGAGAATTCCCACAATAACCCATTCCTTTTCAGTTAGCACAAATTTAAAAGACGTAGGTCTGTTTCATTTTACCTGCAAGGTAAGCCACGCTCTGGGTGTTCACCTCAAACTTGTCACAGTTCCTGTGTTTGTTAACCAGAGCTAGTAGTGTATGTAAAATCCTCACTGTTCTTGCTACAGTGGTAGGAGAAGGGTGCCTGTACCCTAAGAAATGAGGTCAAGAAACCAAATATTGTATTTATCTCTAAGGCCTATTCATGAAGCATTAATATTTTGAAGTATTTGTAAATATTTTTCAGCATGTTCTCAGGAAGCTCCGTGTAACCGTTAAGGAAGCAGAAAGCTGACAGGAATTGCACACCTGAGAATAATTTTTTCTGTCCCTCTCCCCAAAAATCACACAATTTCAAATGCCTGCACATGTATTAGATCTATTATCTCTCAAATCAACCTTCTAAAAGGGAGAGTGAGCCTGAACACAGACAAACACAGAGAGAAAGACAGCGTTCCCGGAGGAAGCAGTAAAGAGCACATCTATGGGAAACCTGGCAAAGTCCTTTAACTGAAGAACATTTAATTCCGTATCTACTCTGTGACCCCAGTTACCTAAAATCCACCACCCATTCCCCACCCCCTTTATCTTGTTTTTATTTCTGAATTAAGAGTGTTCATCTACAATGAACAGCAATAGGTATTCTTACCTTTCAGGAGGTGTCCCACTAATGCAAAGTTAAAGTTGGAGTTGAAATTTAGCCCAACAAAATGATCCATCTGCTTGCAGTGCCATTCGAGTGGCCTCCTGATCTCCATAAACACCTCTTCTGGGCTCTGACCCAGAAAAAATAAAATACAGGAGTACCTCATCGAAAGTTATCACCTCAAAAGTTTTTTTTTGGTGTTCTTTTTTAAGTGACAAAGCAGTAATTTTAATAGTTTACATGACAACAGCAAACACTCTTGACTAGAACACATGTGCACATCGCTGTTCCACTTCAGAACAGACTAATAAGAGCTTTATCCCTACATCTCACTTTTACTGTCGATATTACGCAAGTGAAAATTTCTAATGCAAATTTCAGCTTTAGTTGCTCAACTACTGTCCCTGAGGACAAGGGAGTTTGTTTTCTGTAAGAGACGGAACTGCTTACGCGACCCGAGGGCTGGGGGCAGCTGGTGGCTAACAGCTTACCTTGTCATTGAATACCCGGAGGCTGTCCAGGGTATGCAGGTTCTGCTCAAGCAGTGCTGTACCTGCCGAGTACAGGTTCACTTCATCCAGCTGCAGTACTGCCATGGCTACCCAAAAGAGGGCCTTGTGCATAGGAGAGTCCTAGACCAAAAAAGAAAAAGCCACAATTTCACTTTCAAGCCAGTTCCTGTAAGTCAGAGAGAACAAGGCTGACACGTGGTTGTGTACATGCGTTACTACCCTTCCTCTAGCAGGTCTGTCCTCAATCACACCCACTCCATCACTACGGATGTACATATGAACCTGAAGTCTTAATGCACTTAACAGGTAAGAGTAGAAAGCAAATTAATTTCAAGCCTTTCACCCCCCAAAGCCATTCCTTCTGCCTCGTATCCCCTCCCTTGCTCACAAAAATGTCAGACACATACTGCCCCTATAGCAGACTGAACAGAAACGCATCTCGATGATCTGGAAGGTCTTTTCCCACCAAAACCATTCTGTGATTCTGTTATCAATTTGAGAGCGCACGCTGAAAATGGATTGCAATTCTAAACAGAGAACTGGCCAGGCAATTTCTTCTCCAAATCAACAGAGCACACGGGAAGAATTGGCATTCAACAGATTCTGGGTCTCTCAAGCAGCAATTTTTTCTAGGCACAAGATTTATTTACTAACATATATGAGGCTCTTCTTTAACGGCATACCCACTGGTATGCTGATCAAACAGTGAACATGGCAGTACCATACAGTGGGCGACCTCGACACCAAATCAGGTCAGACTGACATTTATTCCCAGCCATCACCCAAACAGCACGTACTAGCAGCCAAAGACTTGAACGCCAAGACTGCAAAGCTTTTGGAAAGAATTACGGCAGCCTGCGGAACGGTCTTTTGCCTACATTGCTGTGGCCCAGTTCGGCGAAGCAGAACAGTACATTCTACAGCATCTGTAAAGCCTTTGCACAGGTCCCACATACAAACATCTGCGACACACTTCCTATAAGTAGTATTTTCACGCATGAGTCATAGCAGCAAAGTGTGAGCTTCAGAAACCACAACACACTTCTATTTTTAAGGTTATACCCATCATTTCAATTTTCATTTACAAAATACGTGCTCTGTTTACCCTAAAAATCCAGTTGTTTACCTTATTAAGAAGAGGCTGCAGCTTGGTGAGTGCTATAACTGTAGCTTCTATTAGAACTTGGCTATTGTAATTGTCCGGGCCTTTCAAACAGCTCTCAAGTCCCTTTTTGTAGGGGGGAAAAAAAGGTAATTAAAAATCCAACCATAATTAGATTTTGCTTTGTAAAAAGAGGATCAAAACTCTAAACAATAATTGTTGCTCTCGGTTAGTTTACAAAGCTTGAGCTCATTTTAAACCAATTCTCAACGACTTTTACAAATGGGGATTTACACAGAAGTGCTACACGTGTTGCCGAGAGCCATCGCACAACGTGTATTAAAGAAGGGTGCAGGACAGAGTGCAAGAAGTAGAGAACAGCTCTTTTACAATTCAGATGCTGTTCAGTTAAAGTTTATGTCCATAAAACTCAAATAAAATACTTGAAGGAAACTGTTGGCTTGCTATGGGGCACACCCTTCTTTAGAAAATCGGGGATGTCATTACCGAGCTAGGCAGTCGGCTTCCGTCTCTAGTGCCCTGCTCTTTATTGTACGCACACGTAACACATCAGACTCACAACTTCCTTTTTTTAAAAGGAAGTTAATGACCATGTTCATGCAGCTAAATGCCTTAACAGAAAAACTGCATTTATTTAAACACTGACTTCTGGATCAATCTCAGTCTCTCAAAGTTTAAACTCGATATCAAAAGGTGGTGTTACTCAAGCAGTCACAGCACCGATGGAACTTCCTGCCACCAAATCAATGTAAGGCACATGGGTCTATTACCTTGCTAAGAATTCGGATTATTTGTTTTATTTGTCCATGAGAGACACGTTTACTGATACAGCCAAAGACAACAAGTGCTCTTGGCTGCAGGGATGGGTTATACTGGAATGCAAACCTGTGAAGAAAGAGAGTACACTGTATTAAACATCCAACAAATGGGCTGTCTAACGAGAAGCTGAGAATTCTAAATATACTACACAGGTGGGCAGGGTTACGTTCCGAGATCTATGACATACTTTTGAGCTAGTTCAGTCCACTGGTCCAGCCACTTGCACGTTGGAATATCCCTCATACAAGCCTAAAAAGAATGACACTGTTTAAATACATGTAACATTAAGAAAAAGTCTTTTTAAAATTCAGAATGTGCAGTTATTTTAGTTCTCAGGAGTCAGCTGCTTCGCGGTTTATTACCACACCACGGGAGGCACACCTCGCTCCACCGCCTGCCTGTACAAAGTGCAAGCAGTGCCACGGTCCCTTACGGGTAATTCCTCGTGTTGAACCACATACCTCCATGATCTCCAACAGAGCTTCAGTAACAGTTTCCAATGAAGTCAGTGCAAAAGTCTCCCTTTCATAGGAACCAGGAGAAAACGACCTGTCTCGATAGCTGGATCGGAACGCTATGACTGCAGCTGATTTCACTTTGCTGATTCCAAACAGCAAATAAAATTTAGGCAGAGAGAACTCGGTCAAGCTCAGCCTTAAAACTTGCTTGGTCTCCTCTGTTGAAAAATTTTTTACACATTAGATTGAAACCACTGAAATTCCATCCATGTTCTAAATACTCTTGGGCTCACCCTCCCACGAACACCAAAATAGTCATCCTATATGTCACTTGGCACATTCCAATACTGTTCTCCTTGCTACTTCTCCCAGAGTGTGCCACAAGAACTGCTGAAACCAGTCACCAGGAAGGTGTATTCTAAAACCAGGTAGAAACAAACTTGTTCAATGATGTGGTTCTGCAAGACTCCTCCTCACATGGGTTCAGAGAACGGACACCTGGAGAGGTCCTGCTCTGAAATACCAGCAGTACTGGAAGTTCAAACTGCAGCCAGACTCTGCTTTTGGCTCTGGCACTGAAATGAAGAACGCCACTTAAACCAGAGGAAAATGATGGCCCTGCTACCAGCGCTGAGTATTTTTACGATTCTGAACATTCATTTCAGAGTACTTCAAAGTCCCTGTTTAAACAGGAAGCCTGTGTGCGTCAAAGCCACGCTTTTCTTTATACATATATGTGTGTGTGTGTTCACACACTCGCTCTGTCGATACATACAAAGAGAGCTTTCTGATACTTAAAAAAGACAGGATTACATAAACTTTAATTTTTTTTTTCTGCAAAAAATCTAGCCTGGTTTTATACCATACTTCTGTGCTAAGAAGTGACAGCTACATATTTGCCAATACCAAATATTTTAGGACTGCTAAAATACAGCAGAATGCAAAATCCCTCTTTTAACAGTATGGTTTCACAATTCTCTTACGTAATTGATATTTTTGTTACCACATTATGCAACCATTCAAACGATGCACATCAGCCAGTTTTAGCACAGATGTACTTTCTCCTTTCTCTGCATTACAGGAAGCTACTGGTACTTTCTTCTCTTTTTCTGAAACCTGTTATACAAACAATTTACATTATGCACCTGCTCTGAACTAGATATTGTAATTTTTTAATTCCATAGTCCTTTTTTGCAGGTCACGCCCTCATTCTGAGTTGTACGCAAGCTGAATTCAACAGGGCATTTTCTAACTCTCAGCGTAGTTTAAAGAGAGAAAGACAACTCAAATACTTCTTTAAACAAACTAAGGAGCAATCACCTTAATTGAAAATCTGAAAAACAACTTACCACTAAAGTGAAGCTGTGAACAAGTGCAAAGAGAATGAATGATGTTGATGACGAGACCATGAGTGGAAGCTCGGAGAGAAAGGGGACCAGTGGCCACCAACAGAGTAACGACATGAAAGAGGTAGGGGAGATGTGCTGCCACATCCAGAGAATTGTTAAAGGAGAGCATCAGCATGTAACGTGCTAGAATAGCAATATCGTCCCAC
Source organism: Eurypyga helias (assembly GCF_000690775.1). Taxonomy (NCBI): domain Eukaryota; kingdom Metazoa; phylum Chordata; class Aves; order Eurypygiformes; family Eurypygidae; genus Eurypyga; species Eurypyga helias. The sequence goes on from NW_010236066.1 coordinate 18,269, forward strand.
ATCAGGTGCTGTTCCAGTGTAGGAGTTGGAGACAGACACGTCTTGTCGATTATTTTGCACATCCTTCCAATCACCTGAAAAGAGAGCAACCTCTTTGTTTTACCCAAACAAAGAGCACAGCTCAAACTTCCACTAAAAACCATTACAATTTAACATTCTATTTAACAATGTTATTAATTAACATTAATACTCTATTGCTTGCAACCCATTTTATCATGGTTTGTCATCACTGCCTGGGCTGAGTTATCAGAAAACATCTGTGTGTCATGTTAGTATTTAAGCTGAAATTTTCATATAAGAAGACATTAAGGCAAAGAGGGAACTCACTTTGCTTGAAACCAGTTTAACATTTCCAGAAGCAAGCGCTACAGCGGTGTCTGCCATCACCTCGGCTTTTATGGATCCCAAGCCCCCTGTGGCACTAGTTTTGATGAAACTGTCCAGCACGACATCAAGGAGATCTGTTATCTGTTAGAGAAAAAACACGTTCTCTGTTATCAGCCAGATTAACTATTTTTCCCACAGTAAACCACCTTTTAAAAATGCAACCATTAATTTTTTAGTTGCAGATGCAGAACTACCATAAACTGATGCATCAGTTTTAGCCTTTTGTTATCCTTTTGTAAAATAGTCCAACGTAAATATTAGAAGTATAAAGATTAATTCCATCAGGTTTACTCCAGATCAAAGTGCTTCAGAACTACAGAGAAACTATAATTTAGTTTGTATTGCTTAATTTTCCATTTTAAAGTACAACTATTCATAAAATGGTGAACCTAGCAAGAAGAATCTGGATTTGAAGTGGGGGAAAAAGCAAACTTCCAAGAAATAAGCAAAATCTTGTCTGTAATAGCCATGTGTGACTACAGCTACACGTAAACCAAGTTTCTTCTCCTGTATAAAAAAAAAAGACATTTAATATATGCAGGTGAATCAAATCTGTCCAAGTGCACAGACAACTCCAGGTAACATGCAGGCTAAGATTAATGCTATTTCAGGATTGGTTCAAATTCAGCGCATTATATTATGAAAATTGGTTGAAATGCTGGGTCAATTAAGTCAATTCCCACTGGCAGCTCTGGAATACTGAATTTTTTCATTCTGTATTCTCCATATTTACCTGTTAACAGAGCTTCATACTGGACATAACAGTCATATTGCTCTCAAGGTGAATGAACCTTTCAAAATACATTGACTTTACTTTTTGGCCAACTGGACCAAAAAAGAAAACGCAGTCATGCATCCAATTTGACAGCTCTCCCACATTCTCCGAGAGCAGCTTTGTGATGCTGGGCTGCATCAGCTTGAGTGACAGTTAAAAAATATAAAAGTAGTACAAGAGTGAGGAAGCAAGCCTGGTGCTGGCAAGTAAAGCTGGCCTCGTTTGTCCAGACAGCTCCTTCATGAATGGCATATGTGACGTCGGCTTGATTTTTTTAATCTTCTTTACTTTGCAGCATGGGTGAGGGCAGAATTTGGCTAATTGTTAAGCTAACGATCAACAGGAAGATTGATATTCTATTAGTTGCAATTAAAATGCATCTGTTTCAAAAGTGCAAAGAGTGCAAAAGTGCAAAAAACCCAACCTACTTCTTCCAGTGCCCTGCGCCTCACACCTCTGAATGGCAGCGCTTTGCTCTTCCCTACAGCACCCACACATTCAGGGGGTCTTGATGAAATAATTGCTACTAATACCGCAGACTTAATTTTCAATTCTCAGGGGGGGCCAGGAACACATTCCTAGAAGCCAGAGTTCATGAATGATTTTATCAAGTATTTTGTAGCGCACGCTACTCTGCACACAACCTATGTACCTAAGTCACATCAAGATCCATTTTGGTTTTCTGCATTAACATTTAAGTGGTTAAAAACTACAACTGCAATATTAGTCAGTTTGTACCTGTCCAAGACTTCCCCATATCTTAGCTTGAATGGAAGGATACATCTGTTTTTCATTTATCGTCATCGTTATAAGCTTATCGAGAATAGCAGTGACTCGCTGGCGCTTAGCATCATCATTGTGTTTACAGAATCGGACCAGATTGGACAGCCAGGGAGTCATGTACTCCAGACAAAGATGTTTCAGTTCAATACCTGAAATAAAAATTCACCTTGTAACACAGAATCAGCACCCGTCTCTATTTGTAAGTCAAGAATTATTTACGAGCACTTTCCTTTCAGTTTTATGGTCTAAAATAATGACTATCAGAGCTGAGCAAATAATACTGGGCAAACAGGCAAGCTTCAAAAATAAACATACTCTAACAATGACATCCAAGAAACATCTGTTGGAATCTGGCAAGGGGATGTCGACATTTCAATATCTTAGTAAGAGAGATGTGACAAAAATGTGTACATTCAGTACTGGACAGGACTACTTAAGATAATCTCTTCTTGAGCTTGAGAGCATATTGTAAACGGCTTCTAACAGTAATGTCAGAGCTGTATTATGCCTGGAAAAAAAAGGATGACTAAAGCAGTGCAACAGAACCCAATGCAAAATTGAGAGATGACAGCCATTCTGATACAGCTGAAGAAGCCTGTAACTCTTCGAGAGTTCAAACCTTCACTACCAGGGACCTCAGATTTTGATCTGTGCTCTGCAATCTTCTCTACTTCTGGCAAATTGATAGATAATTAATCTATTATTAATTAGATAGTGATCTAGCCAAAGTATTCACTGGACAAAACTACCAACGGTGAAACAAAGAATTCATATTGTGATCTCTCTGAATGAACTTAATCTCTAAACGAATGAGATGCCTAGCAAAACTTGTTTCAACATTTAAAAAAAAAAAAAGGCAACTTCCTTTAAAATTTTGTCTACTTCACGAGAAAGTAAAGGGCATGTTCCAATATGAAAAGTAACGTACTGGTTCCAACAGATGCCATTCCAGTTTGTGAGACTGCCTGGCATCAGTGTATTCCACAACTCGATTATTAGGAAACAGACATAAATGGATAATCTGGAAAACAGCTAAAAGCTCTAAGAATCATTTGCAATTTAAGCTTATTATGACTCAGTACCATGAGGAAGCCCAGTTGACTAACCTAGATGGCTACCAACCTAAATCTTTTCAAATTCAGGGTTAGCATTAAGGAATATCAGTGTTACTTACTAGATTTGCTAAATCCAGAAATACACTCTTCCAAGAACTCTAAGGTAAGGTGTGGTTCGTTAGCTGCAAGAGTCTTACTAATAGATACAATAAATAGTGTGTTGTTGGCAGGAATACACAGACCTGAAGTTTCCAGTAACTGGCCCTCAATCTTTAAATTAAAGGTACAGGTTAAGGCACATAGAAGATTATAGGCAGCAGACCTGCAACAAAGCAAGCAACACGACTTGTAAGAGTTTTCTTGAACATTTTAAAATACACGCGTTACACCAAGGCGTCACACAGTAGTAGTACTGACATTTGAAAACTCGAATCAATGCTGCTATGTAAGAGACAGCACTTAAAATACTGTACTCTTCCCTGCACCAGTTAAGATTCAGAGACCAACATCTGCCTGGGAGAAATCACTCCTCCACTTGCTTTAAACAATTTCTGAGGAGGCTAAAGAATATGCTTGAAGGACTTTGTACTGGACTTCTCAGAACGGCTTTCAGTTCCAGGAAATTCAAAGTATTTCCACATGCACCTGAGCTGCTGGGAGAGAGGCTGCCGAGGGCCCCAGGGGCTGCTCCCAGCCAGCACCCAGTCTGCGACAGGCCTTTGGGACAAGATTCCAGAGCCTGCTCTATGGGGTACAGCTCCCACGTTATTACACACCAAGTTCAACACCATGAAAATCCAATGTAGCTAATAAACACATACTGCAAAGCATAAGTATTTCTCTTTATAAAGGGAAATGAAGCCTTCAGTTACTCTGATAGTATGTATCCTTCCTTTGCCTACAGAAAACCCAATCTTCATAACAAAAAGTACATCTCATGGAGCTATGGTGAAAGATTGTTTTGTTCAAGAGAGATCTTCCAACACTAAGGAAACCTTGGAAAGAATTCACATTTTTGACCAAAGTTGGTACTAATTTAAAGGATCCGTACCGCAAACTGGGGTCTGAGCTTCCCAGGTTGAGCAGCGCTATGTTCAGTAGTGTTCCAGGGACATCCTTAGGACGAATTTTAGTATGCTGTGGGATGGAGTCTGGTTGTGACAGCTCCCACCGTGTCCGTATATGAATGATGGACCTAACGATGGCTTCACACTCCTGATGCATGAAGGTGAGCGGTGTGCCTTGGTTGGCAATGGTTAGCGTGAACTGGTTCTCATCAACGAGACATATCTCCTCTATTTCCGAGGCATAGTATATATCGTTCAGAAACACCGTTTGTCCCAGGACTCTTGTGCGTTCGGCTGATGTCACCTGCACAGCTGTCGACCCCACCTGAGAAAGAGAACAGAAGTATGGTTCAGCACCTCTACTACCAGCAGTACAAAGAGAAGAAAGTCTGACATTTCCAATTTTGTAAAAATAAATGCATGAAATTTTATACTTCCTAATGAGGCATACTAGTAAACTGTGATGTCTCCTCCAGACAGGAGAATTGAGACAGTAAAACCATATTCAGATTCTGATAAAAAGGTAACAATTCACGAGGAACAGCATTAAAAGGACTTACTTTAATAGAAACTTTGGTGTCTTTATGAGCCAGTTTGAGTGCATTGTGAAATACTTTCAAGTCCTCCTCCAAAGCCAAGGTAGCTGCTGGGAGTTTCTGCTGGTCATGTTCAATGTGCTCTGCCAGTTTCCCGGGAGAGTCTATGAAAATAAGCCTTTTGCTTCCTTTCAAACCTGTCAAGAGCCTTTCATGGTATTTGGTGTATTCTCTGACCCAAGAGTTACAGTTATAAATAAAAACTGCTGAGACATTTTCATAAGCAAAGCCTGGAAAAACTACAAACCATTTAGAGAGAAAGTCTGTTTTAAAGCGATTACTGGGGCCAGCGTGCGTGAGGTCCACTACGATTTCGTATGGCTTTGCGTAGTATGGCTTCAGAGTTAGCAGTACGTGGTATATCAGCAGATCTCCGTTGATCTGACCAGTCTTGAAGCTGTAAGAAAACCAGACAGACATTGTGGGGTTTGCATTTTAGATCCACATTACCAACACCTGAGTGGTAATTACGCATACTACTACTACACTAAACCACGCTGATCTTTCACACAGTTGTAAAAATGCCCTCGGATCCAAAGCGATGCCGCTGACTGGCAGCTGCAGCCTGGAGGCATCTGTCACGGCCCACACGCCGACCAAGTTTAGTGCCCAGTATGATGAAGCTTTGACTCGGGATGTACCTCAACTTCCTTTTCAAGTGCCACGCAACCTACCACAGCCAAGCGACCTCCAGGCAGACAGGAGGTTTACTCAACCAACTGCAAAAATAAAATCCATGCTGGAGAGCAACAGTGCATCAATTGGGTCAAAGCTGGATTGCATGAGAAGAGCTCAGGGTTCCTTTAGAGTGTGAGACCCTCAAAGGAACTTTTTACCCTCCTCAGACATTCAAATGATATCTATTTTTATACGTGGAAGAACACATTTATTTCCAAAGTCTTAATTAAGGCTAATTAAGGCTAATTAAGCTACCAGCTGTTTCAAAGGGTCTCATTTGATTTGCTATACACTGCAGCACACTAACACTTGGTGGAATGTTTCTACAAACGGTCAGTCCTCTGAGCAGTGCATAGGACGTGTCTACAACAGAACTCTTCCCAGAAAAACATTCAGACAATGTGTAAGTCCGAAGAACCTTTTGTTCTCATTTAACAATTCTCTGTGTTGTAGGAGCGGCCCAAACCAGGTCTCCAGTGTCAGAGACAAAATTCTACTAGGAAGATTTAATTCCAAGTCAAACTCAACAGTAGCACGTGCACATCTGAGGTACTTTTAAATTCCTATCACCGTTTCAAGCCAGCGTTAAGGCTTCAAGGCAAACCAACAGGCTACGGAAAGGGCTTATAAACAGGGCAAACATGTATGCAGCTTTGAGCGCGTTGGGACACTGCTCTCGATAAGATCTGGGGTAAACCACCCAAGCGCAGGATAACTGAGGAGATAAATTTCATGAACGTAGAATATTTGGCCGGCCAAGATACCTTTCCCCCCGCCGTGATACTTCCTGTTGTTCTGAGAGCTAATCTGGGCAAGCTGGCGTTTTTCCCCCTCTAACGTGTCATGGTATAGTTGTTACCAAAAGGAAGTGTGTCATCTCTGTGGTTTTAGTTCTCCACTTAGAGTAAACGACACATAATTTCAGTTACAGATTTGCTTAAAAAATACCAGCATTGTCTAAATCTACTCGCTTTACGGTAATGGTCGTTTGCATCCTAAGAGCAAATACACGCGCAAAGAAATTCTATTGTTAAAGGACCAACTGTCTGATACACCAGTTCTCTGTTGACGACACCTCGGTAAGGTAAGTACACATTTTCCTTCTCCTATTTTAAGTTCCACTTCAAAGTTTCTTAGAGTCTGGAGAAAAATATATGCAAAAATATTTTTAAAGAAGGAATGCAAAAAGAGTAACAGTCTGTAGAAATATGATGTCCAACTGAATTAAGGAAGCTGACAGAACTGTATTTTTAGCAATGGTAAAGTTGTTCACAATCAAACTCCAGAGCATTAACAGTGGCAGTCGTTCCTTTACCGACAGAAAACCCCATCAATGCCCAGGCACAGAGGGCTGAACCGAAAGAAGACGACCCAGCTCTTTAACGATCAGTTCCTTTGCTCTCATGATTTTAAGCAAAGCCCTTAACAACCTCAGTTTGTTTATTTTTAAGAGAAGCACATCTGGTCTAGAACACTACAATTGACACTGGACTTATTGTGCTCTTGGAGGGAGCAGGCAGAGAGTTGCAGCTCTCGGGGAGGAAGCCTAAATGCTGGAGTCTCTGCGTACTAGCACATGTCTCAGCCCGCATGTCATGCAAAGCTCGATGTGAAACGTTGGATTGTTTTAAGGAAAAAAAAGGCCTTTTTTCCTTTTTAAAGTATGCTACAGGGCATCATCCAGGCAACCTTTTACCATATGAAGGTAAAAATTCTACCTGAGCTGCAGCTGATTACTAAGATGGTTTCTAGTTCAAACTTAATAAGGACTCAGCTCAGCACGGAGCCTGATTTTACATTCTGGGTGAACTGCAAAGTAAAAGGTACACGTCTTCCGCTGCCCCTTTCCACGTATGGAGAGACACCCTTAGTCTGTTCCCTGGTTACACACCAGGCACATATATAT